>NC_141065.1:26370069-26407569 GCF_041138505.1 Cibotium barometz | reverse complement strand
GCATCAACAGGTGAAGAATAATCTGCAATGCTGTTGGGGAAGGCGTGGAGCTTAGATCCCTCGGAAAGCTGTAAAGAGACACTGTTGCACTGTACTCTCTCACTTGTCTACAACGTCTGATGAGGGCCCAAGAGGATGGAGCTCCGTATAAAGCTGGACTTTCAGAACGATGTGTCCATGAAGGGCATTCCCTCTCTGTTATCTGCAAACATGGTCACAGGGTGTCTGAACAAACCAGGCACATGAATGTAAGGCCTGAAACAACATGAGTGGAATGGGTGGAGCAACATTTAAACTCTGGCTTTACCTTTTTAAACAAGGGGTCCTGCCAAGAAAGCTTTTGATTCTGTGGCCGTTTGCAGGTGAGTGGGAATGAACTGATGCAACTAACCCCATGAGGAGCATACCTTTCTTCAGCTACACTGTGCTTGTAGTAATGCCAGGTTGCTTATGCTTGGATAGACCCAGAGAGTTCCCACTCTTAGGCCTCACTGGGAGGCATATGACATTACACCCCCAGCAGAGATGTGTTTTTGGCATGGACCCCTCGTCTGCTCCATCCGAGACAGTGTATCATTGCAGGTTTATGACAGTCAGTGTATTTGTAGTATATGGAATGACATTGTTCACACTCCATAGCCTAGAATATGGAGTGACATTGTTCACACTGCGGTCTATGGAGTGACATGTCAGAGTCTTTTGGCCACCTAGGCCTGCATACATGGATCTTCTAGAGGCGCCCAAACAAAAGCGCGACAGATTTATGAGACAGTGGAACCATGTATTTTCCTCTCCTCCACTCCAAGGGAGCTTTTAGGGCAGCATAGAGCCCTCGATTGGCTGAGATCTCCCTACCTTTTGGTTTGAGATTTCCTTTGTATGATTTACATCCACAAGAGGCATATCATCCCATTGAGAGCATAGATTACTTCATCTACTAATATCTTACAGGAAACATCAAAATATGCAAGCTAGGTCATCGATTAGGGTTCCACCTCATTGCCATAGCCAGGCATCATGGTTCAAAATGTAGAGAAAGCAGGTTCAAGAACACCAAAATCAACCCTAGCTACAAAGGGTCTTGATTGATGGGGGGAACCCTAATGCTAGAGGTCGTTGAAGGAACTTCTTGGGGGAGAAGATCTACAGTGCAAAAGAGGCAGGTTTAAGAGTTGTGATCATGGTTCCACCATAGCCATTTTTGTTGAAGCCCCCTTCTATACCTATTTGTGAGGGTGGGGTCCACATGTACACACTTGCAAAGTTTATTCACCATCCAAGCACATTTGGTTAGAAGATACGGGTCAAAGGCCTATTTTTTAATGTGCCTAGCCTTAGAGAGCTCCCTTGAAATTGAGCCCATGGAATGTAAAATTCAACCAAATGTACTCGAATGGTGAGTAAACTTTGCCAATGTGTACGTACAGTGTGAAAAGATGCAGGGAGGAAGAGAGCTTGAGATCTTGCAAGCACACACACTCACACAAACCCTAGAAGAGAACACATAAGATGAGAGGCTAAAAATTTATTGTTCTTCTTCTTCTCAACTAAAAATTTCTACCAAAGAGATAAGGGAAATACAACATAAGTACTAAAATACTATGTGCATGCGGTCCATAATGTGAACATGCTAAATGAGTGAGATTGAAAGATAAGTATGCTACACTAGTAGCTGGTGTAATCTAGTTGTAGAATCATTGTTGGTGGCAAAGATCTATCATGTCAGCATCCTACCAAACATGCCGGTGATATAAGTGGTGGAAACGGTCACCCATGCATATCATAATAAGTGTTAGTTTGTGTTGAGCTTGACATCTCAACTCTCCCTCTTAAGCTCAACTTCATCTCTAGGACTCCAAGCATAGTCCAGAATCTATGAAGCTTCTCTGCTCCCAATGCTTTTGTGAAGATGTCAGCTACTTGCTTCTTTGTATCAATGTCTCCTGCTAAGAACCCCTCTCTAATGAAGTGATAGTAAACCTCTATGTGTTTGGTCTGCACATGAAAAATTGGGTTCCTTGCGCCAACTGTATACTGCTAAGGTTGTCACAATAGATGACAACATGTCTATCAACCTGCAGTCCCAAATCACCAAAAGTAACTTGCGCAACCAAGCTAACTCACATGCTGCCACATTGTAGCACCCTATACTCTGCCTTTGTACTCGACAAGGCAACCATTGGCTGCTTCTTACTGCTCCATGTCACAGCACCAGTCCCAAAGGAGAACATAAATTCACTGGTAGCTCTCCTATCTGCAATACTACTAGCCCAATCTACATCGGTGTATCTAAACACCTGTAACTCTGTGTACCATAGTCTAATGTAGACTTCACAAAGCGCAATTTGCACCTCACACCATCCAAGTGTGGCTTCCAAGGAACCTGAATAAACTAACTCTCCAATCCAACTCTATAGTTCAAATCTGGCCTAGTGATCGTCATGTAGATCAAGCTACCCACTATCTTCATGTACATAGTGGAGTTCTTCAAAATCTCACCCCTAACTGCACTCAACTTGCCATGTGAATCTAATGGCATAGAAATTGGCTTACAACCAGCCATATCATATTTGGATAGCATGTCCAGTGCATAGTGCCTCTGTGATAGCCATATGCCCTTGGCCTTCCTAATAACCTCAATGCCAAGAAAGTATCTCAGCTCACCCAAATCCTTCATGTCCCAGTGCATAGTGCCTCTGTGATAGCCATATGCCCTTGGCCTTCCTAATAACCTCAATGCCAAGAAAGTATCTCAGCTCACCCAAATCCTTCATGATGTCGAATTTCTTCTTGGGAAGACATTTCATACTCTCAACTTCCTCTCCATTGTAACCCCCAACAATCAAGTCATCCACATAGATTGTGATGACCATAAGGCCCTTATCACTCTTCTGCACATAGAGTGAATGATCAGCATCTACCACATGAAAGTCAATGGTGATAAGATATTGTGCAATCTTATCATACCATGCTCTCGGTGCCTATTTCAAGACATATAAGACTTTACTCAACTTGCATAGAAAATCAAGGTGACCCATATCTTCATAACTTGGTGGTGGCTAATCCATATACACTTCTTCTTGAAATTCACCATGCAAGAACGCATTCTTAACATCCATTTGATTTTAAAACCATCCTTTTGATGCAGCCACCGCAAATAACAGCTCTCACATTTGCCATCACATTTGCCATCTTGGCAACGTGACTGAACGTCTCCTCATAATCAATGCCATAAATTTGAGCATCTTTGGCAACTAATCTTGATTTATATCTGCTAATACTTCCATATGAGTTATGCTTTATTTTCTACATCCACTTGCATCCAATGGCCTTCTTGTCTTTAGGCAGTGGCACTAAGTCCCAAGTCTCATTTGCATCCAATGCAGCCATTTCTTCATCCATGGCTTTCTCCCAATCTACATTCCCAATAGCTTCTTCAAGACATGTGGGTTCAACATCTTCCACAACTTTAGCCATATATGCATAATGATGAGCCACATAACCATCATATGTCAACCTGTCATCACAGCAGATCTTCTAAATCTCCATGACCTACGTTGTTCACCTTGAGATCACTACCTCGCATTTTTATAGCTTCTATTGCCTTTCTTACACCAGGTGTTCTAATAGCTGGAATCCCAAGCTCATCATCAAGGCTCTCCTCTGAGCCGCTAGACTCTCCATTAACAAAAGAATGCTTTGCAGAAATGTCGGGCATACCAAGAGGCTCACCAACCTTTTCTTTACCTTTTCATGATGTACCAACTACATTTTCAGGACTAGTATTTTGATGTAACTTGCCACTCCATAGTCTATCAATAGACCCAATAATACAAGAGGACTCTCTAGGTCCACTCAATGATTGTGATTGCTGACTTACATTCTGTAATCACGTTCCTAGTTACATCAACCCCAACAGCATCTTTCTCAACAGTATACTACTCATTTCATCAAACACAACATCTTCGATTACCCTTAGCTCACGTGTAGTAGGGTTATAACATCTATATCCCTTTTGCTCATAGAAATATCCAATAAACACACATTTTTCTACCTTTGGATCCAGCTTCGTATATGCAACTCATCTCGTACATGCACATAAGCAATGCATCCAAAAACTTTTAAGTGAGACAAATCTGGTTTCTTACCAGTGAATTTCTCCTCTGGCATTACATCATGTATGACTATAGTAGGAGTCATGTTCATAATATAAACTGCTGTTAGAAACAGCTTCAACCCAATAGCTAATGTGACATATTCTTCTCTGTCACATCAATGCTCATGCTATCTCTGAAAATGAGTGAAAACTTCACTCTTCTCCTTCATGAAATACACCCACACTTTCGTCGTTTGTGTTAATCCCATTTTGGATTAACAAATATACTCCTCCATTTGAGGACATTAATAAGTGAAGGCACTATAAAAGTTGTACATTATGAGATATTGGCCAACCAAGGTCTTAGTTAAGTAAGTTTTGGGCGCCCAAGTGTGAATAAGGTCCAATTGTATATAAGGCATTTTATCATAATGAATGGACACAATCCCCCTCCTTTGTGCTATTGAGAGCTCTTGTTTGTGTCTTGAGAGAGAGCATTCTAGCACTTGTGCCTCTTCTATGCTTGTATGTTGCATGCTTGTGTTGAAGAGTGAGAGAGAGTGATTGCCTTATGTGATGGTGCGAGCGACTCTACGGTGAAAACAGCGTGGAGAAGGGGTTTAGAGGATTGGAGCTTCTCAAGTGAGCTTGGAGGCCTCAAGGGACACAAGTTCAAAGCATTGGTAAGTGCCCTACAACAGTTATGTTCTATTGCTCTTTCCTTAGGTGAATGCATTGAGTTCCCTCTAGGAGGTGTGGTAGCCCATAACATTTTTGGCGCCACTGTCGGGGAAACACCTCTGTTTCTTCCATCTTCTTTGAGTTTCAGCTCCCATTATATAAGATTCATGATTGCCTTTGCATTTTGGTAGTGCATTGTGTAGGAAATGAATGGATAAGATTTGAGTGGAAGTAAAAAATCGTGAGAAATTGGTTGTGTTTGTTGTGTATTTGTGTGGTGTAGTAGTCTTGGAAGAGAGCTTCATTGTTTTTTCTAGTTAATTTTGATGTTTTCATCACCGAAATCATCAACGTGAACGAGCAAGTTGATGTTCTATTTTTCTTTCTTTTCAAAAATTAAAAATTATAAAAAAAGAACCATTGACTATGCCTTGAACTTGTATTACACTCCTTAGGCATAGCACAATCATCTTGGAAGCAGTTGGATACGGATTTTGCACCCAAAATCACCTTCCCACGTGAAACTACAAAAAAATAGTTCACGACGTGAACCGTTTTTTGCAACTTCACGCCGTGAAATGCTCCCGGCATCAACGCCTGATTAACGCCGTGATTCACGGGATTACCTTATCAAAAATAGGTAGCCTTATCCTGACACCTCAGACACCACAAGGTCTGACAAAATTAAGAATCATGAAAGTGTAAAAAATCGTTCACGACGTGAACTATTTCATAGCAGTTCACGATGTGAAACATTTTCATTTCATGACGTGAGCCATTTTAGAACCCTTGACGGCGTGAACCTTTTTCAGTTCATGATGTGAACCAATTCTTTTCACGACAGAAAACCTTCTCTTCACGATGTGAAGTTTTTCTGTGATTTCACGGCTTAATCAAATCCAACTCACAAACCTGGCAATGTTGGATTAAGGCTAAGGAAGTCTTGAGAACATTGAATATCATAACAAGGTAATGTGGAATTTTGAGTCCAAGGCAAAAATATTAAACACGTGAAAGTGCAAAAAATCGTTCACGACGTGAACTGTTTTCTGACACTTCACAACACTGTGGACTATTCTCTACAATCTCACGGCCTCAGAAACGAGTCGACACAATCTAACCAAAATTTAATTGGGACAGCAAATTAGCATATCAAATCATATTCACATGCACTTAGGTCTGGAAGACTTATCAGAGAAGACCTGACTCCTAACGATAGTGCATCAAATCACCCAGGATCTTCCTATCAAAAGAGTATGGGTTCAAGCCACTTAGTAAGCACTCAATTGAGTGTCTTAAGGAATTTGACCACCGTCGAAACTAGTAGTGAAGAATCCATGGAAGAAGGGCTGCGATACTCTGAGTTTGGGGAAGAGGAGAAACCACCCTAATCCACAAGATCTAGTGGTATCGTTGATATAGCCTGGGGATTTTTTGGTCTCCAAACCAGCAATGAGATGAAGAAACACAATCTGCATGCATGGGTCCATAAACAAAGGACTTGGTCCAAGGCAAGAGGTACCTATCCAAACTTCAAATTGGAGGCTGTCAAACATTGGCACCCCCCGAATGAGAAGAGACATGGAAAGTGCAGCCAGGACTGGTCAGGTATTCTTCCCAATCTTAGAGGAAGTAGAATTAGATCTAAAAAGGATCGAGGTAGAACGAAGCTATAAAAATTGAGCTTAAGGAAACAAGAGATCGATACTCAAAGAGCTAGAGTCCAACAAAAGGAGATGGGAAGTATAAACTTACTTCAATCACAGGGTAAAGAGCTAGAAATAGTCGTGGGAAAAAAGTGAGGGAGAAATTCCAAACTTAGAACCCATTAATGACGAGCCCAAAGCGGAGGAAGGGTTTGTAACCCTAGATGAAGGGGATAATCTACCAAACCGCCTGTACACCAAAAAGGACATCAAGCAAATGATCAATCATCCCACGTTCCTACACGACATGGAACTCTTAAAATTGTAAAGGTGTACAGAGGTGGTTAATGAGCCATTCCTCTAGAATGAAGTGGCCGGACCATCCCATAGACCGGAGATGCCTAGAAGAGCCAACAGAGGAAGAGGAAGAGGTCTAGGTAGGGGGGGAGCAATTCCTCGAAGACCAAGGGTGGATCCAACCATAGATCTTAATGCAGCCACAAGGACGGATTTGTTGAATATGGCTGCGGAAATGGGCCGAGGAATGGTCAGGGAACTAGGCACTGCTCTAGAATCCTGACCCTCCCAAATGAAGCCGCACATCATTTTAAAGCTCGTTCAAAAATTCTATGGGGATGGGGATCCTATTCAACATGTAGAGATCTTTGAGTCCACATGCAAAACCTACGAGCGAGTAATTGATGTAACAATGATTCATGCTTTCTCACTAACCCTAGAAGAAAAAGCACATCAATGGTTCCAAACCCTCAAACCCAAAGATAAGGTTAATTTCACGCGGCTCAAGAATGTTTTTTGTGCCTAGCTTTGCCAGAAATGGCGACATATGGAGTCTTGTGGCATAGCTGCACAACATCAAACAAAATGAAATGGAGTCGATGCGAGACTATGTGTCTCGGCTAAAGCACTTAAATTCAAGGTGCAAACTATGGGAAAGGCTAACGGATGATCAGTTATTGCCTCGCTTTCTTGGAGGAGTTAGAGACCACAAGATGCATGATTATCTAGTATTAGCCCGATCGGCTACTGTGGATGCATGTTGTAAACTGGCAATTGAATATGAAGACAATATGCTAGAATTTCCACAACAACCGGAAGATGTTAGAATATCTTCGGCAGCAACAACTTCGTGTGTTTCGAGTCACCAAGAGATTGGAACTCAGAGCAAGCAAGTCGAAAATATGACTGTGGACAAACTCAGTAATGCAGTAGTGGAAAAATTGAAGGTAAAGGAGGAAAGAGAAACATCTGGGCATGGGCATACCCATCTTTACCCCGTAGAGAATTGGTGTGGTGCTCTATATGTAGATTGAATCACACTACCACCGAATGTCCATAGTTAAGAGCAAGGCCACTACTCTATTGTGCACAATGTGTAACATTAGGGAATCATGACATCTCTATGTGTAGATATCCAAGGTTCCAAACAATTGCACAGTTGCCAGCACCTAGAGCTCCATTGGCCTTACCAGCACCACCTATGCAAATCACTACACTGTAGGACAACCCAACTCTTCCTATTTACCTAGGGGATGTTTCGGGTATACAAGACACTTCACCTCTACCGCCACTTGTTCTACCACCACAACTACCACATGCTAAAATCAACCAAGTATTGATTGAAGAGCCATCGAAAGATATGGATATGGTGCGTGAAGTAGAACTCAGTGGAGAGTACTATCAGGAAGCTGTGGAGATTACACCAGAATTCTATGTCCTACAGAATAATACGCCAGTACTTGTGTTTCAAACCACGGTACAATGGAAGGGTAAGGACAAAAACTAAAACATGAGGAGGGGACCACTACAATGTTTTAGTTGCGGTGGACCGCTATAATGTTTTAGTTGCGGTGGACCGCATCGAATCGCTGAGTGTCCAAACAAAGATGTGGTTCATACGCACCACCAACCCCAACAATTGATTGCTCCACCCAATGGCATGCCAGTACTTACTTGTACTAAATGTGGCATTGATCATTTGATCAAGGATTGTCCATACCACGAAAGTGGTTCGACTTCCACTTCTAATCAGGCCACCGTCCGGACCATTAGTGTGTAGCCTCGAAACATCACGCCACTCAATGTCGTGACATGAGCCCAAGCCCAATTGGGGGACAAGGGGAAGAACCTAGCAGATGCAACCACTTCCAGAACTAGCCGGAGAAGGAGAGTGAAAAAAGTGGGTAAGGGTGACACTAGGGTCACAATCCAATATGGATCTGAAGAAGACACGATCGACACCGGATCCACCCAATCAAGAGAAGAAGGGAATCAAGCGGTCAAACAAAAAGAGCGTGACCTAAGATGCAAGGGAAAAGACCATGAACCCCTAAAAGAGTCGGTGAATACCCAAATGCTGAAGAGGAGATAAGGAACCTCAAAGAAGCAAGGGCTCTAGTAGAAGACTGCCAACGACTTCGCAAAGCCAAGTTAAGGGCTAACTGGGTCAGGGAAACAATGTATCTAAGAAACGAATCAACAAGGGAAAGAGAATTGGGCGTACCTACTCAAATTCCAGAAGAGACGGAAGAGGAATCTCAAGGAAACACGATGTCAAGAATGTTTGAGGAAGATGCGGAGTACGAGTCCATCCATTCATTCCCTAGGGATGGATACGAGACACACACATGGAAGAAACCCTCAATTGCTAGAGAACCCAAAGACATAGGCAGCCTTACTATCATACTGTCCACTTCTATGCAAATGCCATTGGGACAACTGCTACGCAGTTTACCAACATTATGGGTAGACATAAAGGAATGGGTAGAAGGCAGACTAAGGCCAGCCGACACTACAGAGGATGTTTTGTCACCTCTGGTAGAAAGAACCTTAAAACAAACATGGGAAGGAACAACCAGAGTCGTCAAGATACTGGTTAATCAATTGCGGCATTATTATGAAAGTGACGACTAATGCTACAATCTCAATTCATACGGGTACCAGGCACTGGCTATCCTAGATGGTAGGATGGGGGTTAGCATCATCACAAAACGGTGTTCGAAAAACTAGGGAAAACTCGATCTAAAAAGAGCAGATCTTATCGTTAATATGGCAGACGAAACATCTTCAAGGCCCATTGGGATTTTAGAGAATGTGAGACTCAAACTCTTTACGTTTCACTACCAGGTTTCACTACCAGCATACATTTGTAGTAATGGACTTTCTATGCCAACGAGACTCATATGACGTAATATTGGGGAGACTCTTCATGAGGGAATCCAAATTGGTGCACGATTGGGCATAGCATTAGATCATGTGTATGTGCGTAGGGATTCACAAATTTTAAAGATAGATCTGAGAACGTGGAGAGTACACCCTATGGAAGAGCAACTATTCAGTAATGATTCGGTGTCACAACAGAGCAGACCACATCCATACAAATATGCCAACCCACGGTGGAAAATTCCAATGAGGAAGAGGAAACGGAAATGTATGCATCACTTCCTCCTCTGGATTTCAGTGAAAACTATGCATGTGCTAGCTACCAATAGATGAGATGCAACCCCGAGGAACCCAATATGTGGAATCTGGAACTGTTCCTGCTACCTCTGTCTATATGGTCAATTGGCAAACCAATTGTGAGGAATCAGAAGAGGAGGTCTCTAGAATAGAAGGGAATGGATCACAAGGCCGCCAAGCAGAAATGATATATTGCTCAACGAAATGCCCTACTATGAAGAAAACCCATGGATGCCGAGTAACTGAGATACCTCGAAGCCACTAAGGTACATGACGAGTTTTATAAGGATTGGGGTGAGGAATTGAGTAAAATATCACTTGAAGGGAAACATAAGGAGGAAGTCACCCTTCAAGAACTAGAAATGCTTAAGCTTACGAAAGCTGGGCACCGAGAATGAAACAAAGCTTTGGCAGAAGCTGAGTGAGAGGCTAGGAAAGTTATGGCTAAAAGAAAAAGTGAAAATGAGGATAAACCTGACTTGCTTTCAGTACCCGACCATTTCAAAACCTACACGGTTGAAGAACAGAGAGTGGTTTGACTGACGACAAAAAGAGTTAAGGAAGATGGGTTGTCCACATCATACGATGGCTCAGCTGAAGTCAAGGAAGTTAATATTGCGGGACCAAGGGAGGAAGCCAAACCTGTTTATATCACTAAGTACTTGACTTCTGTTGAATAAAATGAGCTCGTTACTCTAAGGAGTTTAAGGATTGTTTTGCCTGGAACTACAAGGAGATGAAGGGTGTACCACCTGACGATCCCAATCATGGAAGGATCTTTATGCAGCAATTTTAAAGGAGGAAATTGATAAACTCATTACTGCGGATTTCATGTATGAGATAGAGCATACGGATTGGTTGTCACCAATCATAATAGTGCCAAAAAAGAATGGGAAACTTAGGGTATGTGTCTTAAAAAGGTCAACGCAACTACTAGGAAAGACCATTATCCATTGCCCCCTATATACAAAACACGTTTTGGAGAGAGTGCAGCAAAATTCTTATATAAGTAAATTATCTCGAGATTCGGCTGACCATTAGAGTTAGTCAGTGTGATCGCGGTTCACATTTCATTAATGGGGTGATTGATCACTTACTTGCTGGTGGATTCCTAATAGTCCATTGGAAGTCATCACCTTATTATCCATAGGCTAATGGTCAAGCAGATAGTACAAACAAGATTTTGTGTACTATCTTGACAAAAACATTGGAAGCAAGTTAAACAGACAAGGAGCATAAGCTAACAGCAGCAGCAGCCTTATGAGTATACCGAACATCATATAAGGTAGCGAGACAGGATACATTTCCTTCCGTTTAGCTTATGGTGTTGAGGTAGTAATGCCTATGGAATACCTAGTTCAAAGCTTAAGGATTGCAGTGCAAGAATGTATGATGGAAATGCATTAGCTGAAAGGCTAATCGATTTAGAGAAGCTTGATGAGACCATACTAATTGCATCGCATGGACTTATGGTCCAAAAACTACGAAGAAAACATTGGTTCGACAATAACTTAAAACAAAAAGAACTGGAAATAGGGGACCTTGTCCTCATGTATGGTGTAGGGAAAGGAGCACCAGAAAAAAGGAACTCAAGTACAGAGCCCTAGAACCCTTCCAAGTGTCCGAAATCACACCTCAGGGGTCGGTTTAGAATTGAGACAATTGAGGGCGTATAGATGGAGGGTTAGGGAGTAAACTTAAAAAATATTTTGGACCATTGACCCAAGAGATGCTCTTGCAAGAACATCTTTTAAAACAATGGAAGGAGCTCGCAAAAGAAAAAATCCAGCAAGCTCAAGAAGAGGCTAAGGCAAGGGAGGCCAAAGCCAAACAAATACTCCAGAAGAGAATGTTGCACGTGAACATGGCTTCACTAACTCTCCTAGATAAAGAGGAACTAACCATTGAGCCAGCACGACTCAGGGTCGGACTCTCTACGGCTAAATGTCATGCAACAAGCATTACATTGATAGATACGGGATCAAGTCATAACATGATCTCATATGAGACATGGGTAGCCTTAGATAAACCACACCTTGAAACCACCAACGCAGAAGTAAGCAGTGTGCACAACTACGAAAGCTGAGGGATTTTTGTGTTAATGTTTCCATTAGAAATAATTCCTTGGTTGGGAAGGTGTTTGTCATGCTTGCAGGTTCCATGGAGGAGGAAATGATCATAGGACGATCCTTGATTTACGCCAGCAACTGTAATATCCAATGTGAGAAGAGGACAACACTACTGAATGAGGTTAACAATGTCATTTTCGTACCCTTATGGAGCCCGATAAACACATGGAAGCAGGCCATGATTAAGGATATAGAAACCTGACATTAACTCATGAAGCAAAAAAAGGCATCAATTCCGCAATCCCTACACAAAAAGCAGCCCAAGTCACTAGGTAAACAATAGTGGGTGCCTAAGGGTCAACTTGGAAACTAGCTCTACAAGGATGAGAAGGGCATCAATAATGAATCAACAAGAAGGGTTCAAAAGGGAGACAAGGGACATAAATGGTGTTCATAGAGGTAAGTTGGTGGTACTCCAAACAAAACAACACTCCACAAAGCATTTGTAAGCAATGGGTTCAAAAGGACTTGCTAATGGCACAAGGTTATTACCAACACAATACAACAGCATGGGTGCCCAAACTCCATCCAATGGCCACCATTGTAAACACTTCCAAATGCAAAGCAAAGGGTAGTAAAGGCATTCAGAACCAACTCCCAACTAAAACCAATGCTAAGAGTGCACAAACACTGGTGTGGGGAGAGGAAGAAACCAACCCAACATGATGGGTTAAATATAACCAAACCAATACATGTAACCGCCTCGATCAAGAAACTGGACAAGGACATAGAAAGGAGGAAAAAGAAGGTGCAACAAATGGACACTGATACAACCCCAATCCATAGGACTCAGTAGAAACACTGTTTAGTTGGGTGGAGGGAAGAATCAAGCACTCTCACACGGAGTTAAAACGCCGGCACAACACCTACCCAGAAGGTACCAGCTTGGTTTCTATGGCAATAAAAAGATGAAGGTATCCATTAGTCACAAAATGGATACAAGGTAAAATTGGGTATCATTCACTTCTTTGAATGTATGGTTGCGTGTCTGAGCATGAAGGGAAATATAGGGTATGAATCTTGCACACACATGGTCTAAAAAGGTTCACGCCGCGTGAACTGATCCAAAATGCTTCACGCCGTAAACTGGTACAAAATAATTCACGCCATGATTTGATCCAAAATACTTCATGTCGTGAACTGGTTAAAACAGTTCACGTCGTGAACTGATCCAAAACAGTTCACATCGTGAAATGGTTACTTTTTCTGAACCAATCCTAGGAAGACATGTGGTATTCTTCATTAAGGCAACCGCCCAATCTGACGGTTACGTCATAAATTTAAAATTCTTTCCTTTTTTTATCATTCTGTAATTGCTGGTCATCGTGTGCACAAACGCAGCAATCAAGCCTTCCTTGCATCACCTTCCTCCTAACTTCTTCGAGTTCAATCGGACACCTACATGTTGAGGTGGGAGCTTGGGCCTTTCCTTGTGTTTTCTTTTCTTTCATGTATTGAAATCATTGATTATCATCATTGCATGCTATTGTCGAGAAATGTCTGCTTGTCAAAAATGTATTTGTATGTCAAACAATGTTATAATAATTGATTGCCCTCGTGATCATCCTTGCACAAAACTCCGCTCTGCAGTCTAATCCAATAATGTATTCATCAAATTTATAAAAAACAAAACTTAAATACTTCACGGCTACACCAAACAACTTGCAAACTCATGGCTACGCCAAACAAAAAAACCTGCAAACTCACGGAAATCCACTTGACGGATTTCCAACTCACGGAAATCCAACTCACAGATTTCCACCTCATAGAAATCCAACTCAAGGAACTAACTCTCATGGGTTTACCCCGTTTCACAAGGTTACCCCTCTCAACTTGCACTTTCATGGTACTTAATTTGACCTTGTCATATCACTGCTTTAACACGTGCACTTTCACGGCTTTAACACGCGCACTTTCACGGTACTTAATTTGACCTTGTCATATCACTGCTAGCAAACCCTGTTAATTGCTCACACTACTAACACACTTCCCATCACACTTAACCTTCTTACCATTCAAAAAAAAGAGAGTAAAAAGACAACAACAAGGCGTGGCACATGCCCCACCAGTCTATGGACTAATCTTTTTTCCCTATACAGATGTCGACCTGAGACCGAGAAGTCGCAGAGACCCCTGTGGTGACACAGGCCAATGTAACGGGATCCCCGGTGAGCCAAAAGAAAAGGCCAATACGGGGCCCGAAGATGAAATACCTAGGTCCATACGCCTAGGATTTCCATGGTCCCATCATCAGCAAAGAGATCCACATGGCGTATGGAAAGGTGGCTTTGCAGTACCATAGCCCGGAGTGCCTCCAGATTCTGGAACAGGCAGAAGTTAAAGACAAGCTAGGGAAGGTGGGCCTCGGGAGGAGGGCACAGGTTCTCCCCCACAGAACATAGACACAAAACTTTAGAATATATAAAGACGTACAACAAAGCCATCAAGAGGGGGACAATGACAAAAGCAGATGGCACCACAAAGCAAGTTTTAATCACTAAAGAATTAATACGTGAGGGTCTGCAGCTCCCACCACCAGTAAAAATCCATACACATGCCTTTGACAAGATGCCCCTAGATGCCATGTTGAAGAAGAGCTCCTACAACTCTAATGGAGCTGAATATGAGAATATCAAGGATGAAGTCACATAAAAGGTATGCAGGGCTATGTCACTAATCATGCAAGTGAAGCCAGTGGACAGGAATAACAGGGTGCCACTAAACTGAATTGCAAAGGTACATAAAGAAAAGGAGGAGGATTGGGCCTATTACATCCATAGGGAGATGGAGAACTACCTTAAGTCCCATCAGTCAAAGATTTGCAACCCATACCTGATGACACAAGTACTGAACCATGTGGCTTGGAGGCCTCTCCTTGAACTTGAACCCGAAGAGCGAATGCAATTGGCACTCCTCACAGAGAAACCAGCGCTGACTTCTGCAAAAATGCAAGAAGGACAAGCTGTACTCATGGAGACTAAAGTGATAAAATGAAGGAGATCAAGAAAGGAAAGAGAAGACTGAAAGAAAGATGAGAGGCTTCATACCAGATGTGGCTAAAGAAACACAGAGAATTGAGGCTGAACTCACACAGGAAATCAAGTCGTACTAGGAAGTACTAGGGCATTAAGAAGCCAGTGTCAGCGAGGCCACACAAGAAGAGAGGACATAAGCATAGCAAATGACTCCTCCTCAAAGCCCAGCTCATTTAATCTTCAAAAAACCTGTCTCCCCTCAAGAATTCTACTATGTTAGACACACCTGCGGGGTTGCAGCGAGAGCCTAAAGTAAAAGCAGTGCTTGCAGAAGAACCCCAAGAACTTGAAGAAGCTACATTGCTCCTAGTGCAAGTCACAAAAGTGCCATTCGATATAGGTAAAAGGCCAAGGGCTGAAGATACCAGTCCAAGCAAAAGGAGGCATCTGGAGGACGAGGAGGTGATACTAGAGACTTCATTCCTACACAATATGGATTATGAAAAATTCTTTCAGGGAACTATGGAAGGACTGGATGAGCTCTTGAATCTGCCACATGCAATACTGGAAGGGGCAGCGGCCACAATGCCACACTCTGGAAGCATGTCCAAGAGGCAAACAACCAAGTGTAGACCTTGCAAACAAGAACACCTAACAGCGGTAGAGGCCACCCATGGGATGTGATCATGAAGAGTTTAAAGGCAACCGAGGACCAGGAAGCCAGGTACCAAGTGCTGGAAAATAATAATTTGGTTCTCAGCCAAACTATTATGTGCAAAGAATTAAAGAGAATATGGATTTGAAAGTGCAGCTGGAGCAGGATAAAGAACAACTTCAAAAGGAAATCACCCATAACCAAGAGCTAGCAACTATCCATGTCAGTTAGGTAGAGGAGCTCAAGCACACTTCCCTAGCCAAGGAAGAAGAGGTACAAGGCCAGATCCAAACACTATCCTTAACTCTGAAGGAAGTAGAAAACAAAGTGACCCACTTGCAACAAGAAAGAGAACAAAACAACAAAGCCAATGCGGAGAAGATTAGAGTGCTTAATGACACCATTAGCAGAGAATGATGCACACCAAGAAGCAATGGCACAAGTCACCCCCAACAGCTATAAGACATTCAAAAATTGGATGTAGAAAGACTTCAAAGAATCACTAACGCGCAGGGAAGAGAGGCTACCGCTAGACGAGCACAAGAAGAAGCAACAAGGCGCTTCGAGGAGCTAGATGCTGCCAGGATGGTTAGAGAAACAGCTATATCAAAGCTCCTTAGCACCAAGGACTCCCGTATCCAAGAATTGGAACATCAACTGGCCATCCAAGAATGAAGTCAACGATAAGAACCAATAGATGAGATGCGCCTCCTCCTTGAGCGAGCCTCGGAGATAGGTCAGCTGTTGTGCCAGTAACTCCTTGGGCCCCTTCTCAAACTCTTACTCTCTTTTTGTCTACACTAACCCTCTCATTGCTTCAATATGATATAAACCTGTCTTCTGAGGACCTAAGCCTAGGAGAACTAACACTCATTAAGCAAAATACCGAATGTGATGTTGATCCCACTATCATTATGGAAATTTTTCGGGGGGACGTAGTATTAACTAATCTTCATGATATTTACTTTTATCCCTTGCACCCAATTGTGCTAAACCTTTGTAGTTGGTGTCGGGTGCTCTAGAACTCTGAAATCCTGGACAACAACGTCGACAAATTAGACCTATTTATTCTAGATGATATTCTTGACACACCGGCCAACTACGAGGTTGTAGCCCAATGGATCATAAGCCATGGGTGGCTAGAAGTATACAATACTCACCAGCACTTAAACCTATGTGAATCTTCTTTATATCACCATTTTGGTATTTTAAAACTCTATCATAACATCTACAAGCATCTAGAGGCAATGTTAACAAATGTCCTTTACACTTTTGATAAAACACCTATTGGATATCGTAACATAAGTCCTGAGGATATAACTGAGCTCCAAGACTTTATGAAACTACACAAACCTAGCCACCCACCCCCAAGTTCTGGCCATGGTTAGGAAGAGACTTCAAGTTCATCATCTAACCCTACTTGCCCCATGTATTCTAATGTAGCCCCTTAATCGGTATCCTAATGCTCCGCCTACTGAAAAGTCTCAAGTAGGCTGTATTTTTCTACTCTCCCTTCTCAACCTTTGGAATTCCCCACTAACACTTTCGCCCCCGAGGAGGTACCACTACTGATGATACTATTCTAGAGTCCTTGTCTGGTGCAGAGTATGAAGGATTCATAAGAGCTGGTAATCCACTGCTAAAGCCAAAACTGATGTTCAAGGTGTTAATGCAAATAACACCATTTGAACCAACTCGGCGGATTTCACCAGAGGCATACTCAGATGTCACACCAACAAAGAAACCTTATCTACCGTACCCTCTCCAAGCACCTCGCTCGGCATTAGAAGAACTGCTACCTTTGGCTGGAGAGGGCACTTTATGGTCTAACGTGGCACGGCACACCAAGTTAGCAAATCCACAATTGGATGACCTGTTGGAAATCAGGATGGTGACATTTATGATCCGTTATTGCTTCCACAGGTGGAGGAAGGCTCACCCAATCCACACAAGAGGGGGGTATACACAATTATCACAGATGATGCGAACCCCAAGCTAGAAGACTTTGGCATACAACTAGACTGGAGAAAGGAGTTCCTCAACAATCCCAGAATACAGCCATGAATATATGTGTGCGCCACCAACTCAACGAGTTGATCCCTTGTACATGCCACTAAAGAGAATATGGACACCTTTGGAGTTTCAAGATGCCAAGTAGCGGGATTCACATGTCTGTTATAACTTCCCCATCTTCATACCAGCCACATTTACAGACATAAAAGAACAAAGGAAGCAGATGCTAAATTGGATACAAGCATGGCGCCGTATCCCAGACCCGACAATAGTGGCCAACGTTCGATTCTTAAAGTTGCTCGTGGTCTTGATCGATCAACCCAAGGAACGATATGATGCTGAGTAGCTGCAATTTGACATGAATCAAGGACCCTCTAACAGAGGCATGATGTTGTATTATCATCGCCTAAGATGTCTTCCTGCCTATATGCATATTACATTCGAGGACATGGTGGACACCGCTTCTGAAGATCACACTCAGCATTCCGAAGAACCCTAAAAAAGCTTCAATCACGCTGTAACTTCTACTGAGTTCGGCGAGACAAGGTCTTTCGACCTCGGTAACAGGTTCTGGGGACAGAACCTACATCAGGTAGGGGTGGATGTTAATCCCATTTTAGATTAACAAATATGCTCCTCCATTTGAGAACATTAATAAGTGTCATGCAAAGGCACTATCAAAGTTGTACATTATGAGATATTGGCCACCCAAGGCCTTAGTTAAGTAAGTTTTGGGCGCCCAAGTGTGAATAAGGGCCAATTGTATATAAGGCATTTTCTCATAATGAATGGACACAATCCCCCTTTGTTCTTGTTTGTGTCTTGAGAGAGAGCATTCTAGCACTTGTTCCTCTTCTATGCTTGTATGTTGCATGCTTGTGTAGAAGAGTGAGAGAGAGTGATTGCCTTATGTGATTGTGCGAGCGACTCTATGGTGACAACATGGAGGTGGAGCTTGGAGGATTGGAGCTTCTCAAGTGAGCTTGGAGACCTCAAGGGACACAAGTTCGAAGCATTGGTAAGTGCCCTATGATAGTTGTGTTCTATTGCTCTTCCCGCCGCCGTAGGTGAATGCATCGAGTTCCCTCTTGGAGGTGTGGTAGCCCATAACAGTGTGGTCATCAATGAATGTTACATAATACCTACAGCCACCCATAGATGTAGTTTTTATAGGACCCCATACTTCTAAATGCACAACGCCTAGTACATTCCTGCTCACATTTTTATCATGTGGAAATACATACTTTGTCTACTTTCCAAATTGACATGCTTCACGAAGTTTTTGCATACCATCAACCTTAAACTTAGGCAGTCCTATCACAATTTCTTTAGTTTGCATAGACTTCATTCTTTGCACATTTACATGCCCAATTCTCTTATGCAAAATGTATGTATATGCAACAACTCTTGAACCCTGTGCAAACATTGTAACTTTCACTTCAGGCATATTTACATGCCATATTTACATATAGTGTAAACATTTTGCCCATTCTATTGCCTTTTGCAACCAACTACACTTATCTTTAAAGTCTTCCACATAACAACCATCAAGGTTAAAGCGTATCTGTAAACCCACCCTGCTTGATGATCTGGCCAATAGAAACAAGATTCTTTGTAATATTTGGAACGTGAAGTACATCTACAAGATACTTCACCTTACCATTCGTAGGTCTTACTCAAGGTAGTTTACAATTCTAGTTGATAATAGACGCTAGACTCTAGTTATGATTACAACTTAGGTAGAGGTTGATGTTGTGGCCAAGGTGGTGGGCACAACATGTAATCAAAATTATGGTCAGCAACAACAATAGTCCCATGAATCACAACAATGACACACAGGTGGAATATGCTAGTTCAAAGGCAGGGGAGGCAAAGAGGTCATGAAAATTGGCAAAGGCAGCAAAATGAATCACAACAACACACAGGTGAAAGAGGTCAGTTCAGAGGCAAGAGGAGTCAAAGAGGTTGTGGAAATTCATAAAGGCAGCAAAATGATACATGAGACTGTTTTTATTGTGGCAAATCTGGGCATGTGCAAGCAGATTGCTATAAGAAGCAAAATGACATGAGAAGTGAAAAAGTACAACAAAATAATTATGCTAAGCCCATTGGCATAGCAGTGGATCATGCTCTCTTGACTCTGACTGTCTCGTTTCAGTTCACTACTACCTAGCGGCCACGAGTTGCGGCACACACTAGATATACCTTTACTTCAGAGACCGATTCTGTCTACACTGATGGGATTTATAAATGCTTATGCATTGAGGAGCTAGGATGCCCTTTAGATGAGCTCACATACTTATTGACAGAGACTTTGCACGACGCAGCACGAGAGGCATACCCGCACACTCAGCCTGAGGAGAGACGACCGTCTGGGAGTATCCCCCAGAACAGCTGGTATGATGAGGAGTGCAGAGACATGAGAGCACAGCTCCAGAGAGATGTATTACTGGGAGTTATCACCCATCGATAGCCACGGATTGCCTTTCGACGCCTAGTGCGACGGAAGAAGAGGGTTTACTTGGCCCAGCTAGAGCGAGATCTCTACCAGTTGTTTTTGAGTCAGGATTCAGGGGAGGCATGGAGACTCTTCCATGAGCACTCTCCTCCTCCTAGCATCACTTCTACGGAGGTCTAGGGTCAGTATGTGACATCTTTGTACACGGTTCCTGGACAGCTGCCGCTTCCAGACCCCATAGAGCGATGCCCACATACTGGTACTTTCTTTACTGCAGAGATGGTAAGGAAAGCTATTGACAGGATGAGGACTGGGAGAGCTTACGATCATGAGGGCTTAGCGGCAGAGCATTTTATACATGCCAGGGATATGCTGGCAGAGTTTCTAGTGATGATGTTCAACCGGGCAATGTATGAGGGATTACCTGACACTTGGAGCTTGTCCACTATTGTGCCTATCTTTAAGGCAGGGGACCCTATGGAGCTTGGGAATTATCGCACTATTATGATTGGTCACACATTGGTATGGTTGTATGCATCTATCCTTGAGCAGCAGTTGAGTAGATGGTTAGAGAGAGCTGGCATGCGGGCAATGGGACAGGCCGGTTTTCAGCGGGGATTCTCCACCTTCGATCACATTTTGACACTTAGAGCTATCATTGAGGAGGGTAGATCACATGGGAGAAGGATTTACTGCAGCATTGTGGATTTTCGCAAAGCATTTGACACAGTGCCTAGAGAGAGGCTGATGCGCAGATTACAAGAAATGGGGGTACCCATAGAGATGACTTGGGGGATCATGGCACTATATAGGTCAGTGAGAGGACAGGTTCGCACTCCAGAGGGGTTATCTGATGTAGTTCACTCCACTATTGGGGTGAAGCAGGGATGCCCAGTGTCTCCGACGCTTTTTGGTATGTATGTGGATGAGGTCTCTGATTACATTGAGAGGGGTGGTGACAGAGGAGCTCAGTTGGCTGGGACGTGGATCCCGTTGTTGTTATATGCTGATGATATTGTACTGATTTCTGATTCCCCAGAGGGTTTGCAGTGTCACTTGGATGCCTTACATGCTTTTGCCCACGATAGTGGATTGTCTGTTAACCTTGGGAAAACCAAGGTTATGGTATTTAATACCACACCACAGTGGGTTAGGAGATCAGCACCCACCTTCTCTTATGGCCAGGAGACAGTGGAGTATACAAATGCATACACTTATCTTGGGACAGTATTCAGTGGGCCAGTGTTCTCATCGAGGTGTGCAGCTGAGACTGAACTGACCAGAGCGTACGTTGCCCTAGGCAGATTAGAGAAGATGTGTTCGCAGGTTCAGTTTTAGGAACCTCGAACAAAGCTATGGCTCTTTGATACTTTAGTGGCATCAGCTATGCTCTATGGCGTTCAGATTTGGGGACCATCAGTGGATCACTACAGTAGATCCGGTAGCACTGATGGGTGGAGATGCATGGAGAGACCTTTGGTTCATATGATATCTAGGATGATTGGAGCTAAGCCCTCAGTGCCTCATGAGATTATCAGAGCAGAGCTGACTGCATCCCCACTAGTAGTTGAGGCACTTACCAAATCAGTCTCCTTTATACATAGCTTATGGGACCTTCCCAGACACAGATACGCTCGTTTAGCTCTTGAGTCTTCCAGATAGTTGGCTCTACAAGGTGATACTACTTGTTGGTATGGACAGATGACGTCTTGGTTTCAGTTACACGGTTTCAGTATGGATAGATTGCCCCCTTTCCAGTATTCTCTGGATGGACCTTCTCTGCCTATTACACGCACAGAGATCACCAGGCTCATTCGTCAGGACCTGACTCAGCTTGATACTAGGAGGACTTGGATTCAGCCGACGCGAGAGTTGGGCACGAAGATGGCTTTCTACAGGGAGCATCTTCTCCAACTGACCGAGGATGGGTTTGTGACTCGACCCAGCTACATGGATACACATTTATCTTCAGGGATACGGTGCGCTATTGGTTAGTTACGCACCTCATCCCATCAGCTTGAGGTTGAGACTGGTAGATTCAAAGGGATATCAGCAGAGGGGAGGATATGTCAGTCATGCCACTTGGAGCCTGAGACAGAGTTACACTATCTATGTCATTGTCCGATATATTACGAGATACGAGGCCGATTTCATTGTCTATTCAGAGAGGGTTTTGGACCACTATCTAGGGTCATGAGATATCACGATCACAGATGTCTTGGGTTATTCTTACTCGAGCTGCGCAGACACAGAGAGAGCCTATTGCAGAGACCAGCAGAGAGACAGTCTTAGAGGCAGATTATAGATTTCTTTGGACCACCTACTGGACAGACAGAGAGGCAGACCACTTAGCAGAGTACATATATCACCCATACCAGAGGCACGCTGATTGATAGGGCTACGGAGTTGGGGAGATCCAGACGTCCACGACTAGGTGGTACCTCACACCATCGACGGAGACTGCGACAGAGGATACGGATCACCTTAGCTTGACATGCGAGGCACCCGGTACAAGTACTTACCATGGCGGACATCAACGATAGTCTACAGCGGCCGATGCGGCGCATCCTCAGACGACGCCCAATGCCAAACATCCTTGGCCATTGATGTCCACATACTGGGACTGTACTACCCACTGTTTTTCACCATCACACATCACACACTTTATGGTGCTACACAGTTGGAGTTTTTTAGCCTCTTAGTCTCTTTTTTATTTCATATTGTACCTTGACATTGTATCAGATTCACCAAGATTGTACCAGTTTGGTCTCATAGGTCATTTTGGCCTTTTGAAGACATTTAATATAACATTTCATTTCATTTCTCTCTCTCTCTCTCTCTCTCTCTCTCTCTCTCTCTCTCTCTCTCTCTCTCTCTCTCTCTCTCTCTCTCTCTAGGACAGGTGCCATCGCTCTCCTATCTTTGGTGCAAAGCCCATTGTTGTCTTTCTCTACTCTCTCTCTGGTGCAGGGCCCAAGCTCTAAGCTCTGGTCTCTCTTGCTTTGCCGCTAGTAGGGGGCGATTCTTTGCCGCCATGGAAGCCGCCAAAACGAGCTCAGGTGCAGGGGAGTGGACTGTGGAGCATGCGAGATCAGATGGACAGCACGTGTGGGGGGGACTCGGGGAGAGAGAGAGAGAGATAGATAGATAGATGGATAGATAGATTTTATTATCGTCCTCGAAGGTCAAATATGACCTATGGGACCAAAGTTACATGTGATGTAGTATGTGTATGGCTGATGAGTGACTCTCGATGCTCCAGAATTGTGGTGATGAGAGTGGAAATGGAGAGCCCACACTTCGGCTGGGAGAGGAAAGTATGTAGGTCTAAGTGTTGGCTAAAAATGTGAGAGAAGCAAGTTCGGATGTGACCAAAAGCTGAGCACTCTAGTAGTGTGTGGTACTCAGACTCTCGAACTTGCAGTGAGCATAATGTGCATAATCGATTTGACTCTTCTCCATTGCCCCAACGCCTTGTCTCGCATCGAAGGGAGTGGGAGCTAAGCCGAATGGCTGCGATAGTGCATATCGCTGACAAGGGGATAGGCTCAAGCATGTAAGTGTGGGTACGATTTCCTCTTTCAGCGAAGAACATGGTTTTGTAGTTGGGGGCAATATGGGTGGTGTAATTTATTAAGCGTGACCCACCGGATTTCTCCCAAGTCGTAATACATTGGCGTTGTAGAAAAGCTTCATTCACTTGGGAGTCAATTGAAGCATCATGTAGCAAGTGTAATGCATCCCATCTCCCAAACCACTTCTTTATGTCTTGCATCCATCCCGTGCTCAAGATCTTGCTTTTATGCGTCTTTTGAACTTTTTTGCTTGCTTCCCATGCAATTTTAGGAAGTCGATGTGAGGGGTTTTGACGCATCTTTATCATGTACTCCACAACCCTTTCCATGCCCATAACCTCAATTGGAAGAGATCCCGACTCAAGAAGTAGGAGCATATATGGTTTTTGTGTCTTAACTTGGAGAAAGTTTGTAAGAAAACGCTTTTGAACATTCTCAAATTCTTTCCAAGTAGACTTTGAGATGCTTCCGCCCCACACTTCAACTCCATAAAGAAGAACCGGTGTCACCAATGCATCAAAAAGGTACTTCTTGAGAACCCAACACTTGATGTTTCCCGCATTACACATGTTCTCAAATGCATAGTATGCTCTCTTTCCCGCTTCCAAATGACGCATAGCACATTCATGCCACTTGTGATTGGACGGAACCTCAAGACCAAGGTACTTAAAGCTCTCAACAACTTCAAGTGGCTCATTGTTATACACAATGCATGGCTTCTCCTTATGGTTGGTTTTCACAAGCATAACTTTTGTCTTAGATTCATTCACAATCAGCACACTATGCAAGCAAAAGTTCTTGAGGACAACCATAAGCTTTTGTGCATCCTCTAAAGTGTGTGCTAGAAGCACTACATCATCCGCATACAACAAAAGCATGATTACTGCATTGCAAATAGTGACCTCTTCAATGCCTTCTTCGCGCATAAAGTCAAGTACCATTTGTTCCAATTGATCAATGCATAGACCAAAGAGAGTAGGTGATAACGGACATCCTTGTTTAACCCCAATAGTTCTTGCAAAAATTTTTGAAATTCCTCTTTCCATGCGCAATTGACACATCACCTTCTCATAAATTCGAGAAATCGCAAGCATAAACTCACTTGGCACTTGGAGCTCTTCCATCCTTCTCCACAAATTGTTACGTGGAATCATATCAAAGGCTTTCTTAAAGTCCACAAAGCAACAATACAATCGTTTGCCTTTCAATCGGCTTTCCTCCATGAGAACACAAAGAGTGACAAGATGATCAATGGTGCTATGGCATCGACGAAAACCCGCTTGTCCTTTTGCACGCTTGCCATTCTCTTCAGCCCAACCACTCAATTTTATCTCCATTATGCACCCAAACAACTTTGCCATGAGAGACCCAATCATTATAGTCCGGTAGTTATTTACATTCTTTACATCCCCTCCTTTATGCAAAGGTTTGACCCAATTAGTACTCCAATCATAAGGCATACCATGTTGGAGTGCAAGATTGAACATTTCACACATCCACGCATATGTAAAATCTCCCGTCCATTTAATCATTTGCGGCTTGATACCTTGAAGATCTCCCGCTTTGCGAGTGGCCAACTTTTCGAGCCCACCACATACATCCTTAATAGTAAAAAAAGAGGGCATACATGGAAGTGAATCATAAAATGGCATTTTTCCAGCATTTGGTTGCTCATATAGTTTCCTACAATGTGTGTACATATCCATAAGACTCAAGTTACCAAAACTCTCAACTCGCTTGCCCCTCAAGTTTCTCCAAAATATTCCACATGCATGTGCCTTTTCTTGAGCTTGAAACAATTGTTGCTTTACTTCCCATCTTCTTCTCTTCTTTTGAATCAATGCCTTGTATGTATGCAAATGACTTTGATAGTTTTCTTTGTCCATAGTTGCATCAAGCTTTGTCAAGGACTTTCGAGCATCTTGGCATTCTTTATCAAACCACCTTTTGCGTGATCTATCTTTGTTGATACCATGGGCATGTTTTATAGCAAAGCATTCTTCGGCACAAGAACCAATAAATTTCTTGAAAGCCTCCCATTTAGTTTCCAATGGTGCATCATATTGAAGCTTTGTCATCCATAACTTTTGCTCAACCATTTCAATATACATGGGTGCCCGTTTGAAATCCATACATAGTGATAAATTCTCTTCCCTTTGGCTGAGATTATCATGCTTAGTTGCTTCTCCACATGCAAGGTCAATACATAAGGTCCGATGGTCTAATTACGGGGTCCATTGGCCAAGTGTAAAACTCTTTATGCGATACATGATGGCTTCGGAGAGTAGCATATAGTCAATCACACTATCCCCATTATGTTTTCTACATGTAAATCCATTGGTTCCACTCCACAAAGATACACCATTGGCAATGAGCATACCCGTGCTATTACACATGTGTAAAAGTAACTTTCCATAGTGATCCGGCTCTTTCTCATCCATTGAAGTCCGATCATACAAGTGAACTTCTTCCAACTCCCTTGAGATGTATGGCATATCAAATTGTTGGGTATCATGTTGTAATGTTTTTGTGCGAGCATTCATATCCCCAAAGACAATAACGTCACCTTCACCTTTAAAGTAAGAAATATCCTCTTCTAAATCAAAAAATGGCTGATCTCTATCAATGCTAGCATAAAAGGGAGAATCATGATGAGGAATGTAGCAACCGACTACAAAAATGGGTGCTCTTTTTGGTGTCATAATTTTCAGCCATACATACCGTTTGTGCTTGTCATCTTTCACGATTGACACAAAATCTTCTAATCCTTTCTTAACCATACATGCTACCCCTCCTTGACCTCTTCGTTGCTTGGGATTCTTTGACCACATTAATGAATGTACATTGTAATCCTCCAACCCATTAATCCTTTGTGTATCATGTTCCCAAGTTTCAACAAGAAGTACAACATCGGCTTTGCTTGTTAGTTCATCAATGCCACACCCCGCATTCCATGGGTATCCATTACAATTCCAAAAGCATACTTTCAATTGTAACTCGGCCTCATAGGTCGCACATTCCTATGTGCTCGAGGGACTTGTATCCTCCTTGGGCACATTTTCTTCATGAGAGATCTCATTGTTTTTCTTATTCCCATATGCCTTGCGAAGCATATTTTGTTGCTTAATAGTGCGGTCTTCACATACAAAACGTTTTGTATCCCTCAAATAGATCTAACTATTGTCAAGGATAATCTTTCGTTTGGTCTCATCGGGCATGGTGCATACAATTGGCCGTTCTCCCGAGCGAGGAGCTCCTTGCTTACCCACTCTATGTGCTCCATAAACCATAACTCCTGACATGCCAAAGTGGGTTTTGAAAAAGTCTTCAATAACAATGGCAAGAGAAGGAGGTGTCTCTAATTTCTCTTCAGGGATTTCTCGAATAACAATGTTCTTGGAGCGTCGCTCCCGTTCCCGCAACTCCTCTACATCCACATTCTCAACATTCTTTGTTTGAGCCATAGCTTGCATAAGGGAGGAATTAGGAACCACATTGCCACCACATACATCAGCCCATGACTTGTTTGTGCATACATTTTTCATGTCGCATACATCTCGACTCATAGTGTCAAATTTCTCCTCTTTCAATACATGGTCATGCTTACTTTGTTACTGCGCTCCTTCAAAGCATTCAATTCCACAAGAGAGCATTTACATTCCTTGACTTCCTCTTCAAGTTGCAACAAACGTGTTGTTTGCATCTCAAGTGTCCTCTTGAGATTCTCATTCTCAACCACAAGAACCCTTAGGGTGCCATTCTCCATTGCAAGTGCCCGTAAGTCTTCACCTTGTTTGTTTACGGTCTCTTGCAATGATACCAAGTATGCCATGATCATGGTTTCCGATGTCGTTGGTTGAGTGGTTGTGTTGCTATCTCCACTCTTAGGAGACTTTGCATCATTTTCTAAAATGGTTGTGGACCTTGTTGAAGAAGAAGAACCCTTGCGAGTGCCGGAAGACATTGTATGTAAAATGAGAGATGAGAGTAAACTTCCCCAAACCTATTCACTTCAGAAATGTTGCTACAGAAACGCCTTCCATAACTCTGAAAATTTATGTCTTTACATCAATGCGTAGAGGGTGTCGTGCTCTTCGATTGAGGCTATAGATCACCCAATTTGGAGTTCGGATGAAGAAGTTATGATGAAAAGAGTGAACTACTGTCTACTAGGTCAAAAACGGCTGCACGAGAGAGAGAGAGAGAGAGAGAGGGGGGAAAGAGAGAGGAGAGAGAAGAAGACTTTGTAAATTAATTAAGTATATATATATATATATATATATATATATATATATATATATACATATTCAAGTAAATCCTTTTCTTTTCATTTTGTAAGACCATTAGTGTATTTTGGAGAGGAGGTTTCCAGGTGGATGGGTGAATTGAGTGGGTAATACGGGGTGTGAAAAAAGGTGGAACCATGGATATTTAGAGCAATCAAAATGAAAAATATTGGTGGTGTCGGATTCTCAATCAAGGATGGGGATCAAGAGAAACTAATTTAATGCAGAGCGCCAGCGATAAATAAAGATTAACCTTCAAATATAAGATTGTATAAAAACAATGTAAAATTTCAGATTAGTATAGTTAATTCAATCCCTATGCAAACAAATACTATCAATAGATAATTTACTTTTTTTTTTTTCCAACAAGACAAAGAGAGTTATATTAAGTGAGAAGAAGCAAAGTTACATCTTTAAAGGAGCTAACTCCTTCGACCATAGACCCCAATACATCATATGTTCCATACATCATAAAATGCCCAATGGACCTATACAAACTGACCATCAAAATGACTAATGTAAATATAGACACTTCAAAATACTAAGCGAGGAAATCATTTCCTGTAGCCTATCCAAGAAGGACCAGGCTTTAACTAGAGCATCAAATTCCCTTTTAATATCCACTCAGTTGGCAGCCCTCATAAGTTGGAGCTCTTCAAATTTCCATATGTTGACAGGTAGGTGACAGGTCTTGATCTTCAGCAGGTAGATAATTTGCTTTTTAGAAAAATAAAATTTATGGAGGGCATTGATGATTGTAGACATTGAAATGATGAGGTTTCTTCGAAATGAAAGTCCTGGAAATTCCTTCGGGGTATTCAGCAGGGCTCGAACCCATAGCCTGGGTTTTGACAATGACGTATGGGGGGTCCCATGGGTA
The DNA here is from genome assembly GCF_041138505.1 of Cibotium barometz. NCBI lineage: Eukaryota > Viridiplantae > Streptophyta > Polypodiopsida > Cyatheales > Cibotiaceae > Cibotium > Cibotium barometz. Next base: position 26,378,698 of record NC_141065.1, on the reverse strand, counting down.
CTATGCCTATTTTTAATGCCAAACTTTAAAAAAAAAAAAAAGTCCTGGAAATTGGCCAAAAGAAGGAAAAGAAAACATGTACATTGTACTACCACACGTCTAGCTCTGCTTCCCTTCTGTTTTGTCACGTGAATATTCATGATGCACTGCAAACTCTTTGTGCGCTTTGTATTTTACTACTGCTTCATCCTGCAGCTTCTCTTGCTGCAGCTCGTTATAATCTCGTGTGCGAGTATTAATGGAGATACAAACTCGAAAGCTTCTGAAGATTGCAGCTCCTCTTTCATGCTGTGTTCAAATTCTGCAGCTAATATCAGTTATCCCTTTTGGGGCTCTGTATCATGTGCTGCCTCTCCGAGCTATGTCCTCTCTAATTGCACCTCCTCTTCTACAGAGGCTCATTGGGACTCCTTCTCTGACGCAGCTGGAGCCGTTGGCTCCCCGGCCGTGACTGCCGTAGCAGACGCTGGTGCAAGTATCTATGATCAAAGTCAAGGTATCTATGGGCCTGTGCCACAGACGTATGATTATCACTATGTGCCACAGTATGCAGAGAAATTAATTCAGCTCTCCTGGAACAAATCTCTCCTTGAGTTGGGTTATTGTGCTTCTCCATTCTCCTCTAAAAACCTCTCCCTCTACAACATCCCCTCCTCCATTAATCTCACCCGCTTTCCCGACAGCCCTGCTCTTACCTTCTCTCCCCAGAACACCTTCCTTCTCTTCAACTGTACACGCAGTGTTAAGGGCGCCTCCGCAAGACAATATTTTGTGCAAGAGGCTGAGGACTGCAAATCTTATAAAGAGTCGTGCTCAAACCTTCATGTGGCAGATACACCCTGCATCAAATGGTCAGTACCTTCATCTAAGAAGGAGCTTATGCTGCAACAAGTCCTGGAGAGCTTGGCTTGCTCACACTTCATCTTTGGAATTACCTCTAATAATTACAGTAGCTTCAGCTTTATCACTGGATCCTTTGAACTAGTCTGGACAGACATTCAGTGTCGTGAATGCAATCAAGCATATGGACTCTGCAACTTTGATCAGATCAACCCTGCAAAATTCAATCAGTGCAGATGCAGCGACGGTACTGCATTAGACTTTAGCGGCGCACAGGCATTTTGTGACTCCTACAACGGTTACATTAATGATGGTAACTTGTTTACGCCCGTGTTTCCTTCATTCTTGCCAAATAGAGTAGGTGCTCTTCCCCATGTTTGTATTCGTTTTACATGGGGCATCTTCTAGCTAGTATATCCTACTGTAAAGGAGGGACATGTTTTGACAAGTCAGAGCAGGGACCCAAAAGGGGGATCCTCTTAGCTCGCTCCTATATTGACATGATCAATCACAATAAGCTTTAGCCTATAAGCTACATGCAGTTGGGGGCAGGTGATCACCAGTTCTTGGCCACGGCGTTCTACTGGCGAGGCAATACATGCATACCTAGTTAGGTATTCAAAAACAAGCTAGGCACAACCATTCTTTATGCCTAGCTTGTTTTTGAGGAATTTCATTATTGTGAATCTTGTATAATCGTCTGTGAAGGTTAGAATATACAAGCTATGTGTGAGGGAAGGGACTGCTAAAGGATCGCACAAGTCCGTATGAATTAATTGTAAAGGTCTAGATGTGGGTTCATGAATAGTTGGAAACTTTTGACATTGTGATAATTTCCCAAATATGCATCCCTCACAAAGTGTTATGGAACCAAATGGCCTGAAGTGGAAGTTGCGGGCTAGCTTGTGTTTTGACATGTGTTTCATAGTAGCTACATGTAAATGACCTAGCATATAGTGCTATAGTAATGTGTTGTAGTGTTGGGAATCTTCTTTAGATGCATGATAGACTTGATCAAGGATAGGAGGACTACCCAAAAGGTACAACTTCCCGATTTTTGGGCACGAGAAGTCTACATATTTACGGCTGGATGGTAGTGTATGCTTGAATAGACAATGATCATAGGAAAATTCAATTATAGTGTCACCTAATGTAGTAAGCTTACTAACAGATATAAGGTTTTTAGCTACATTAGGAACGTAGTAAACATTGTCAGAGAGTTCACCTTTTGCTGTGCCTACACCTTGTGCTGATTGTGTATTGTTGTTGCCAAACCGAATTTCCAAAGGATATTGGAGTGTGGTGTAATTTGTGAGCCAATCACAGCGAGAAGTGAGATGATAGGTAGCCCCTGTGTCATTGGGATCGAAGGCCATAAAAGCAAGATAGGCATCTTCAGATGAGCCGACATGAAGAGGTTTGTGAATGGTCGGAGCTTTCAGAATTAGAAGCACAATTTGCTTGGCGATATTGAGAGCTGGGCGTGGATCTCCTTTTAGGACTATATATGCCAGCAATCATCAGTAGGATGACCTGGTTTTGTGCATATAGTACAAAAGGGTTCGGTTAAATTAAAACCTCCTTTATGAGAAGGTAGGCTATGTCAATGGTGAGAATTGGAGTGACGGTTGGAGTACCGGTTGTGGCTTGAAGAGGATGGCCGGCTTGGGTTGTCAAACCGCGAAGTATGAGACCGGCTTGGCTTATGAAACCGCTTCGATTTGAAGCTTGATCTAGCAACCATAGCTAAGGGGTTTGATGTGGAGGATGAAGCCATAGTGGTTCGCATGGTATGTATGCTCCTGCAATATGGAAGAGGAATGGACAGATTTGCAGTGGTTTTAGTGGTGATAAAGGGATGCCAGGATGGGGCTAATGAAGCAAGAAGAATCATATAATATGGCTTGAACTTCAGGGGAAAGGTCGACACCTGAGAGAGTAGTGTCATCCATATAATTACGCCAAGATTGCCACATCTTTGTGTTCATATAAGGACTCCTTTAATCTGTCCCAAATGTCTTTGGCTGTGGTCAAGGTTCTCACAGATGTTTTCTGAGGTCCCTAGTCCTAATTGGGCCGTCAAATCTTTAGCCTGATCCCATACCGCCACATCTGCTGCGTTGGCTGGAACTGTAGGGTCGGGTTTCAATTCCGTTGCATTCACAATGTTGAGCAGGTTCATCTTCTGCATCGCATATTAAAGTCTAGTAGACCTTAATGTTTCTAAAGTTTAACCACCATGACACCTTTTCTTTTCCCTTGAAAATTCAAACAGATTGTAGATCACTTCGGTGCAATACTGGTGCCCAGATAGGTATTGGGGTGGCTGCTGCAGCGGTGCTCGGGATATGGATCATGTTTAAGTTCAGGCGCCAATGTGTTCATCTTTGTGGCTTGATTAGAGAAAGCACCAGAGTTGGATTTCTCAGCTTCACCAAAGTCACAGTTCCTATTGCAATAAGTGTGTTGAAGAAAACTCTAAGGAAGTTGCAATCAGTCAGTTATGTTCCTAATACTTCTATAGATTTCGATGGGCTCACCGAACGGCCCATCGAGTATTCTTACAGCACCATGGCATCTGCAACAAAATCTTTCAGCAGTCTTGTGGGTGAAGGAGGATTTGGTTCAGTTTACAAAGGCACATTTATAACTCAATTAGCTGGCAGTGGTGCAGGTTCGACGCAGGTGCAGATAGCAGTAAAAGTGCTGGAGGTAAAGTCAAAGCACAGAAAGAAACAGTTTCTGAATGAAGTTGTTACCATAGGACGGATTCATCATGTAAATGTAGTGAGGCTGCTGGGCTTCTGCATGCAGGAGGATCATGAGATGCTTGTGTATGAATATGTGGTAAATGGGTCACTGGATCGGTGGCTCTTTAATGTTGGCCAAGATCCGAAAGGTGTCGTCGAAGAGCAGCCGCCGGTGCTGCTGGATTGGGGGCAGAGGTATGCGATAGCCTTGGGTGTAGCAAGGGGGTTAAGCTACTTGCATGAGGAGTGCAGGCACCGGACCGTGCATTGTGATATCAAGCCGCAAAATATTCTGTTGGATGAGGACATGCATCCAAAGATTGCAGATTTTGGACTGGCGAGGCTGATGGGCAGAGAGGAAAGCAAGGTGGTGACATTTGCAAAAGGGACACCTGGCTACATGGCACCGGAATTTTGGATGGGAGGGGAGAGTCAATTGAGCACAAAATTCGATGTATACAGCTATGGGATGGTGTTATTGGAGCTGATTAGCGGGCGGCGGAATTTCGGGCGTGATGCGGTGGCCGCCGTAAGTGGCAGCTTCTCCTTCCCAGCAATGGCCTTCAAGGCAGCAATGGAGGGAGATGTGGAGTCCATCCTAGATTCAAGGCTGAGCAGTAATATTACAAATGCAGATGGAGATGGAGAGGAGGTGGCGGAAAAGCAGGCTGCGCAGTGGCGCCAAATAAAGACGGCGGTGTTTGTAGCGCTATGGTGCATCCAGGACCAACCTGGAAGGAGGCCATGCATGAGTGAGGTGGTGAAGTACCTGGAAGGTGGAGCTGCAGTGTCTGAGTGCCCCCCTCAACCCAACATCTCAATCTTCTTGGAACCGTCCACCCCACAGCCACAGCAGCAGCAGCAGCAGCCTCCCATGACCTCCCAGGACCACATTAATTATGATTGGACCCCTCTTAGCGCCGGACGATGATCTCATCTCATGTCGATCACCGCTCCAGTAACGTCATGACTTGCCTTTGCTATTCATACCGTGCGAGAATCCACGTCTTAAATTTGAAGCCTAGCCTCGGGCTTCAAAAAAAATCTATTGAAGCCTTATCCCTTGATTGTGGGCTTCAACTTCTAGCTCAATACAAAAAAGTTTTTAAGAAGCTTAAAAAAATAGCTCCAAGTCTATTGAATTATGTCATGTAATATAAGAAATTGGATCTCAAAATGCATCTTCAAGAGGAAGATCAAGTAAATAAGGAGTTTTCGTATGCACATTGTATATGTAAATATATTTATTATATATAATTTCACATATATATTGGAACCTTGTCATTTTATGTGGTATTTATCGAAGTTGTAGTTTTTAGTTCTGAAAAATAATATATTAGTAGTTTTTAGAGAATGAAAAACAGAGTGTAGGTCAAGGATGGAGAAGTCAAGTACTAATATTTTTCAAAGAAAGAAAAAAGAGTGGAGGGAGACGATGGAACCAAATAATAATGTAGTTGAAAGAAAAAAGAGTGTAGTATTTTGTTCCATCCACTACTTAGACATAGGGAGAAAATGGAGCCAAAGAGAGTAGGTAGAGGATAGAGCCAAATACTAATGTAGTTTTCAAAGAAAATAAAACCAAATAATAATGTAGTTGAAAGAAAAAAGAGTGTAGTATTTTGTTCCATCCACTACTTAGACATAGGGAGAAGATGGAGCCAAAGAGAGTAGGTAGAGGATAGAGCCAAATACTAATGTAGTTTTCAAAGAAAATAAAAACGAGTGTTGTATTTGGCATCATCCTCTACCTACGCTCATTTCTTCTTCTATGAAAACTACATTACACAACGTCAAACACGAATGTAGTTTTCACAAAAAGAAACAAGGAAATCATTGCTATAGCAAAGTGTCCTAGTTATAACAGTAAGATTAGTTCTAAGTCCTGGCGTCCTAAGTCCTCTCTCTCTCTCTCTCTCTCTCTCTCTCTCTCTCGTTCACGATCTGCCTTCGAAGCAGCGCAGGTAGTTTTGTGTTTTTTTTTAAAAGAAGCACGATTGTGCAGAGACCTCTTCAATATATTCCATAGCTTCAATATATTCCATAGCTTGGCTAAACTGGAGAGAGAGAGAGAGAGAGAGAGAGAGAGAGTAGAGAGAGTAGAGAATAGAGAGAGAAAGTGAGAGAGAGAGTAGAGGCTAGAGAGAGATAGTAGAGAGTGAAAGGGAGAGAGAGTAGAGGCTAGAGAGAGAGAGAGAGAGAGAGAGAGAGAGAGAGAGTAGAGGATAGAGAGAGAAAGTCAGAGAGAGAGTAGAGGCTAGAGAGAGACAATAGAGAGTAGAGAGTGAAAGGGAGAGAGAAGAGTAGAAAGAGGGTATAATTTAATTTTAAACTTTTTAAAACTTTCATTCGACTATGGGCTAGAGAGAGAGAGAGAGAGAGTAGAGGCTAGAGAGAGACAGTAGAGAGTAGAGAGTGAAAGGGAGAGAGAAGAGTAGAAAGAGGGTATAATTTAATTTTAAACTTTTTAAAACTTTCATTCGACTATGGGTTTTTATGTTTTTTTAAACTTTCATTCCAACTTTCAGGCCAAATTTTAAATTTATGTGCTTGATTTACTAGTTTGAATTGTTAGTAAAGTTCATTCCATTAATTTAATTACGTGTTTGAATTATTTTTTAAAGCTCATTCCAAGCACTATGTTTATGTTCTTTGAAAATTTTTTTAAAACTTTCTTCGATTAGTTGGTAACACATGATTGTGTAGTGATGATATACTTTCTTCACATGAGATATTTTAGATTAATTTGATACATAAATATATTCTGATACAAGTTTTTGCTAATGGCAATGAGAGAGAGAGAGAGAGAGAGAGAGAGAGAGAGAGAGAGAGAGAGAGAGACATAAACATATTATCTTAGAGATATGCAAATACAAAAGTATATTAACTCTAAAAATACTCATAAGTAAATTGATTTGTATTTATATATTATAAATTGTTTTTGATAGTCATTGTATACAATAAAGATTGTTTTTGCTTGAAATGATAACTGATATTATATTTTTTTAATAGAATATTATTTAAAATTCTATGGTATCAATAGTAAAGCTACAGAGTTTACAATTGATTTTGCTACAATTTGTCTTTTAGTAATAAATATACGCTAGAATAATTTGACCAATACAAAAATGTGGATCCTGAGGAGAAATTTTTTGTTTGTACATTTATCCATATATAATGGTGTTTGTACATTTATCCATAAATAATGGTCTGTTTTAGTGTTGTTAATGGTTGTTGTATCATTTAGTATTAGGCTAAACTTATTTGAATGAAAGAATTGCTTTATTTTATTTGATTTATAACTATTTTTACTCATATCAATGTTAAAATCACCAATAAAAATCACTTCTTCTAATTTGTTATCTATTTTATTCAATGTGTTGTTTAGCATATGGATGAGTAATTTTATGCATGTTTTGGGTGGTATATATACTGAAATAGTATGTATTGGTATATTATTCTTGCATTTAAAAACCCCTTTTATTATTTCTATGCCATTTTTATGTTGAATATCACAATATAGTAGCTCTATGTTCTTGTCTAAAATGGCAGAACCATGGCTACTAAATACTTCTATTGATCTATAAGAATGTTCAATATATTTATCTGCATTCTTTGTGTTAATTGTTTCTTGTATGCAAAGTATATCACTAAGCATTAAATTTCTAGTATTTGTAATATGTGTATGATGTTTTTTTAATGAGCGTGTGTTCAAAGATTGGATTAGTAAATTTGATTCACATTTTGTGTTTATTTGAGTGGTTATTTTGTATGTGTTAAATTTTCTTAATCTTTCCATCTCTTTTTCTATTCTTTTATCTACTTTTATATGTTCCATTTTTAAGGGTTCAAGAAGATATAAATTTGTTGGGTCTTTGATTCTAGATAGGGTTGTATACGTTAATCCATGTGAGTTAGTTTTTGATGGAATAAATGCTAATGTTTCTAGAGTTAAACCTTGTGAACGATGTATTGTACATGCATTTGCAAGTTGTATCGGGTATTGTGTTCTAGTAAAAGGATGGGTTGAACTTCCATCGACTTGAATATCTTTTGTTATTTGAAAGATTGGAGTAGATGCTCTTGGTATATTTAATGAATATAATCCTTGATTCATTGCTCTACATCTACGCCCTACTATTTTATCAAAAACTTTAAGCCAAATATATGGATTTAAACTTGTACTAATGAGAATTCCATATGCTCCGTTTGCAAGTCCATCACTTATGTCTGAATTTGTTGCACATATTTTTTGGCTACAAAGATGATCTAATGTGGGAGCGTGTTGCAAAGAGCCTTTCATTTCCCTTGTCTACCCGAGAAGGGTAAGGCCAAAATGCTATATATTCAACATGAAGATCTTCTCCTAAAAGCCTGTAAGAAATCCATGATGTGATTGTAAAGTTGGGGTTGCTGCACAGTAATCACTATAAGAGAAGGTACTATTTGCAACTTGCGAAACATACATGCAAGCATGAAAGAGAAAAAAAAATGTTTGTCAGGTATATGCACGGGTCTTTTTTTGGTTCTGGATCTCCAGCTATATCTGCGGGTATATACCCACGCTTATACCAACTTATATACCCTCATCTATACCCACACGCAACTTTTTTAAAATAAAAATGTCCACTTAGATAGTGCAGACCCACATGGCCTGCACCATCCAAGTGGATATTTTTATTTTTAATACCTACAAACAAAAATTAAAAAACACATTCATTTATTCACAATGAAGCATTTAAACTCATATTCACATTAAAAATGAAGCTTTTTGAAGGGAAGGTTAACCCTTTAAACAGAATTCTTTTTGAAGAAAAGGTTAACCCTATAAACAAAACACTTTTTGAAAGGAACGTTAACCTTAAGAAAATAAGGATGGACTACTGCATTATGGATTGGGTTCATTATCTGTGACAATGCCACAGCCACCTCTTGCCCCATATGGTATCGACATTGGAACACCTTGGCTTTGTACATTTAAACACAAAATAATGAGTTTGTTAGTATATATGCTAAAAAAATAAACATAATTACATAAT
>NC_141065.1:26172569-26365069 GCF_041138505.1 Cibotium barometz | reverse complement strand
CATGGACTTTGACGATAATTTTGATGCTTCAAGTCAAGATACGGACAATGAAAGAAGACAATCTCATACTAACACGTCTTCTACAAAGGAGAAAAATCCTCAGACCTGTGGATATAGTACTCAAGAGATTGGGACAAACATATAAGCCACCTTATCGCCCAACGGAGTATGCATCGGTTCCTGCTCGTGGACCTTATGCATGTGGCATTTGTGCCGGACCTCATCGCACGGATCAATGCACATCTTACATGCCTGGTGCCAGTCAGTCTCCTACAAAGTGTTGGTGCCAAGTTTGCAAGTGGAACACAACGCATGTCACTAAAGATTGCGGACACATCAATAGATTGGCTAGGGAGCGTGAAAGCATGTTCCAAAATCAAGGTAATTATCAAGGCAATAATCAAAATAATTACCCACATGCTTATCCTCATTAATAAATTGCTAGACAAGTTTTGGGATCTCAACCACCTCCACTTGGAACAGCTCCAATACGTTATGCTGAAGCAGAATATCAAGAACCTAGTCAGGAACTGGTAATTACACGGTCATATGCGCATGAGTTGGATTATGATTGGGCTGATCCGCAAGCTAAATTTGGGGATATGAGTGAAGCTCATCCAAATTTCCACGAGGAATCCAATTCAATGATGCTTGTAGGTGCGATGACACCCTACTCGTAGAGACCAACAATATCCTCCTAGAAGATCAGCACCAAATCCTCCAAGGATCAAATGCTACGGATGTGGAGGCAATCACTTTGTGAAGGATTGTCCTGAACCACCTTCTCCAAGACCAAGATTCCCATCGATTGAACGATTTTGCAGTGTTGATCACCGGCCGAAAGATTGTCCAATAAGGCCTATCAATGCTTCTATTCCTAAGGCAGTCTGGAATTATATCGGTGTGATTCCATCCCCCCAAGGCAGATCGACTATCCTGAAAAATGGCTACAAGATCTCAAGCCAAGATAAATCATTCTTGCCTTAGAAAAAGGTAAACAAAGTTTAGATCAAACGATCAAGAAAAAAAGAAGACGGAAACCTCGGTTCAGACGAAGTAAGAAAGCTAAATCTACTTCACAAGAAATGCAAGATAAAGTTACGCAAATAACGAACAAAGGCGAAATCAAATCAAAAGCAAGAAAAAAGCTCTAAGTCTAGTTCAGGAGGATTTGTGATCATTGGAAAGGTGCACGAGCCATTGCAAGCAGCCTTGGATGCTTACAACAACTGAATCACTCCTTTTACAAAGATCCCCAAGAAGCTATAGGAGTACCCTAATTCAAGGGAAGAAAAGGTGAGATTAACTGTGTATCAACAACTCATTAAGGACAGTCAAACAATGTTTGAAGGTCCATCGCCTGCTTTCAAAAAGGGACTTATGTCCAAAAGACCTAATCTCGAGACCATTACAGAATGGCCTCAAGCCAAGACTAGGAAGGGAGTCATAGAATGCCTGCAACTCAGAACATGCTTGAAAATGCTAACTTGGATGGTATCCCAGAAATGGATACGCAACAAGCACATGAATTATGGGAAGAAGTTCATAAGAACGCGATGGAACATTGGTCAGACAATCACATCTCCCCACCAGTCTCACAAATGGACCTAGAAAGGAGAACATTAAACGAAAGTGAATCCAATGCTTTCCAAGAAAACCTAAAGATGCCAGAATCAAACATAAACCCATCTAATTTAGGTCAATACATTGAGAAAGCCACTACACTACAGATAGCTTCCATGAGAATGCCAAAATCATCCAAGCCAAATGATTTGCAAGCTATTTTGTCCGCTCCTACCAAGTGCACATTGCCTTTGATTGAGCTGATGAAATTAAGGCCTAAATTGTGGGAAGGATTGACCGAGCAGCTGGTTGAGCAAGGCATGCTCAATAAGGGATGCTTTGATCAAGTAAAAAATGCCAAGACCACATACCAATAGCCAATAAAATTTAAGAAAGTAAATGGAATCCAGAGCAAGAATGAAGGTAATACAACGCTTTTGATTACTTACAAGGGCATTAAATTGATTGCCATACGTGATAGTGGTGCCGGTATTAGCTTTGCTACAAAAAGCATATGGGAGAAACGGGGTCAAGATGGACTTGGATGAACCTTTAGCTGGTTGATGGAAGTCTTGAGAACCCCATAGAATTGCTTGAAAATATAATTGTAATGTCATGTGGCATAGAGTACAAGCATACCTTTGCAATAGTTTACTTTGGCCAAAATACGAACTACAAAGTAATCTTGGGTTGACCATTTATGAGATAGTTCTAAATGGTTCAAGATTGGGGATACAATTACGTATATCTCCGACATGAAATGGCAATAACAAGAATAAATCTGAAGAACCACTCCCATGGGGATGTAATGCATATGCCAATGGAAGAGTTTGATTTAGCTTCATTTGAAAATTCGGACTCTTCTGATGAAATACATGATAATAACTTGTGGATGTGCAGTGCATCGAAAGCTAGTATGGTAATTGATGGATCAGAGTGGTGTAAGGATGCGATGGATGAGGCCTACATTCCCATACCTTATCTGGAAGAAAAGCTAGAGCCGGTTGAATGGCTTCAATTTTTAGTCACTCTTGATGTGTGCTCACTCAATCATGGAACAAAATGCTATGATGAGGATGGCTACGACATCGTCCCCATCCATATGGTGGCAATAATTGAGAACGACCAACCAGCATTTTGTCAAGGAATGAGCCCATCAAGAAGAGGTCTTAATCAAAGACTTATCTTTTGAAAACAATATTGACGCAGAGTAGAGTGATGACGTTGCTTCAAATGAATGCAATTTTATTGTTTCAAAATCAAGGCTTGAGAAGGTTTGAATGCTATTGAATGGTAGACAAGAAGTGGAACTAGAGATTCCTCATGGCAAATCAAAGCACAAATTTTGTAAGAGTCACAAAAGCTCTCTGAGCTTAAAGCAAAACGTGAGAAGAGAAAACAAAGGCGAGAAGCTCTCAATGAGGATGATTGTCCACCACCCCCATTCTCGGGTAGAAACAAATATTTGTATTACATTGGAGTAGAAGATGTTGTTAAAGAAGAAGTTCAATGGAGATATGGCTTTCAACTAGTGCAACAGGTCATAGATAAATTCCTTGATCAGCCGAGTAAAGCAAAGAAGGAACGTGTCAGGCAAAAGAGCAAGTCAAAGAGATTTAAATCTAAGTAGGATGAGCAAAAGATGACAAAACTAGAGTGAAAAGCCAAGTACAAAGAGATGATGAAAGAAGCTTGGTCCTGAACTACTGAAGAAACTTCAAAAAATGAGCTTCGCGTTATGGTGCCTCATGGATTAAAGAAGTATACCATAGAAGATAGAAAGGTCATTTTGCAGTAGCCAATGTGACAAAAACAAGAAACTTTTGGAGTTTCTTATGATGGGCCAAAAGATGCCAAACAACTGAATATGGCACAAGAAGGTGCAGAGCCAAGAATTGTCTAGATTGCTACTAATCTAGAAGCAAAAAAAGAGAAACTTTTGATTGAAATTCTCAAGGAACATTGTGATGTCTTTGCATGGAGCTACAAGGATTTGAAAGGAGTGGATCCGGACATTTGCCAACATACAATCCCTATGCGAGAAGGTGCAAAGCCTTGCAAGCAAAGGCCATACACATATAACAAAAAATTTGCAAGAAAAAATAAAGAAGAGATAAACAAACTTCTTAAAGTAGAGTTTATCTATGAAATTGAAGACACAGAATGGGTCTCTCCAATAGTGATAGTCCCTAAAAAGAACAAAAAACTTCGAGTGTGGCGTCAATTTGAAGAAAGTGAATACAATGACCGTTTGATATCATTATCCTTTGCCAATCATAGAACATGTCTTGGAACAAGTCGCAGTCAATAAGGCCTATAGTTTCCTTGATGGATTCTTGGGCTACAATCACGTTTTGATCAAAACAAAAGATCAGCATAAAACAACATTTGCCACTAAGTGGGACATTTATGCATATGGTGTTATGCTGTTTGGATTAACTAACGCCCCAACAACTTTTCAGAGACTCATGTTCCATGCATTCAGGGATTATCTAAGAAAATTACTTGAAATATTTATGGATGACTTGTGTGTTCATCCTCAGATAGAAATGATCACATAGGATATCTGATTTGAAAAGTGCCGAATATACAAAATCTGCCTAAATCAAGAAAAATGCAAGTTTAAGGTGCACCAAGGCAAAATACTAGGCCGTATTGTCTCACCAAATGGGATATCCACAGATGAAGACAAAATCAAGGTCATAGTAGATTTGCTCAGGCTAATTCATGCTAAAGGAGTTCAAATACTTATGGGACACAGTGGCTACTATAGTAGAATTATCTACATGTACGCTGAGGTGGCAAGACCATTATACGCTCTTCTAGTTGTATTCAAATGGATAAAAAATTGCGACGTAGCTTTTCAAAAGCTTAAAAAGGCATTGATCTCCGTGCCTATATTGAAAGCACCAAATTGGGATCAGATCTTTCATGTTCACATAGATGCGTCAACATTTGCCATACGGTGCATTTTGGCATAGTCTAGTGAAATTACATGGATTTCCCAGTTTCTTATGCTAGCCAGCAATTGAATAGTGTTGCTCAAAAAATTGCTCCACAACTAAGAGAAAAGGGTTGGCCATGGTATATAGAATGAAAAATTTTCGACACTATTCGCTTGCTAATAAGTTTATCTTCTTTGTAGACCATCATACACTGCTATATTTGGTTAACGGGCCATGTGCCATAGGCAAAATTATTCGGTGGTTTGTGATTCTTCTAGAATTTGACTTTACGATGTCAGTAAAACCTAGACGATCTCATCAACATGCAGACCATTTATCCAAAATAATGAACGGTGAAGCTCCAACAAGCATAAATGATGACCTTCCAAATTTTGCACTCTTCAAAATTGAAATTGCAAGTAGATTTTCAACAACTATTTTACATGTCTTATCCATTAATACTTTATGGCCAACTGCAGATAGGAAGTTATCCATTGCTCTTCTAGAACAATTTGAACAATATTCTCTACTTTCAAAACATCTTTATAGACAAGGTCAAGAGGAGAATGAATGTAATGATGCAATAAAAGAAGCACATGAGGATATTTATGGCTTTCATGCCTCAGAAGAACAAACCATACAAAGAATCCTCTTAAACAAATTTTGGTGGCCGACATTACATTCAAATCTGTTTGATTATGTTCAATCTTGCTTGAAATGCAAAAACAACTCTCCAATACCTTATGCCACGTTGTACTCGATCATGACAAAACCTAGATGGTCTTCATACATTATAGAATATCTTAAGAAAGTCCACACAGACCCAAAAAAACCCAAACACAAGAAGATGCTCATTGAGACAGAAGCCTAGAACTATGTGCTCATTGAAAATCAACTTTATTGTCGGGGTAAGGATGGAAACTTGCGCCTATGTGTATCAAAAAATCAATATCTTGAAATTATCTCTCATGCCCATGCTGGAATAGCAGGAGGATACTTTTGAGGTTTAACCACAACCAAAATAATTCTATGATCGAGGCTATGGTGACCCACTCTTTACGCAAACGCTCAAGAATATGCCAAAGGTTGTGAGCACTGTCAATCCACAAAACCTCCTATGGTCACATATGAAATGCCTCTACAACCTATAATGACTACTAGTGCATTTGCAAAATGGGACATTGATTTTGTTGGACCAATCAAGCCACTTGCTCGACACACTCATGTTGAGTACATAATTGTAGCTATAGACTATCTTACAAAATGGGTTGAAGCTAAAGAAATGGTAAAAAATGATGCTAGAACCACTGCAAAAATTACATTTTCACCCAATACGGATAGAAATTGTGAGTGACGAAGGGGTACACTTTATTAATGAATTGATAGAATTTTTATTGGCAAAGTTTATGATTTTGCATAAACGAACAACTCCTTATCATCCACAAGACAATGGGTAGGCAGAAAGCACAAACAAAACTTTATGCACTGCTTTGACAAAAGTAGTCAGTGAGAGTCGAGCCGATTGGGAACAGAAACTTCATTCTATTCTCTTGGCTTATCGGACTGCCTACAAAACCACGGTCAGGACAACACCTTTCCAACTATTCTACAACTTAAACGCTATCCTTCCAATCAAATTCCTAATACCTACTCTAAGGGTTGCTAAACGATTCGAATGGATAGGACATGAATTGTCAGAGAGAGTTAATGAGCTTGAAAAACTAGATGAGACTCGGTTGTTTTGGCCATAGCTTGTATGTATGCTAAAAAACGTAGACGCAAACATTGGCATCACTAGAACATAAAAACAAACCGATTTCATCAAGGTGACCTAGTGCATCTTTACACTCTAAAGAAACATACATGAAAGTTAAAGAAATGCAGGTTGGGACCCTTTGTTGTCAGCTAATTGACCTCAAGTGGTGCGATCCGACTTGAAACCCTTGAAGGTGCTGAAATGCCAAATTTCATCAATGGGAGTAGATTAAAGAAATATGAACTACCTCTCACAGAGGATATGTTGGAAAAGCTTCATGAGTCAAAAACATATAAAGAGGGTCAAGCGCAGTTGAAGGCAGAGGCTCAAAGAGAAGCAAAAGCATGCAAGGAGAAAATAATAGCCAGACGAGCTAACATATTAGCGGTCTCCATTGATGATCAAGATGAGATTGATGAGCAAAGTATACAACCTTTTTCCATTAACCTAACACTTATTATGCCTACAAAGGTTGTTACGGAAGCTGCTCTTGTAGATTCGAGAGAGCTGATTGTAATATTATGTCCTTTGAAACATGGGAAGAACTTGGCAAACCACAATTGGCTTAATCCAAGCTTAAATTCACAAGTTTCTCTAGATCTAGCACTTTTATCTTGGGAAAACTAAGTTTAGAAGCTTATATTCAAGACCATCCAAAGATGATGATCTTTCATGTAACTCAACAAGATCAGTCTACTGTGACTTATAATAGGTCACCAATGGATGAGCCAAGCAAACTTCCAAATCAGTTGAGCTATACGGAGTTACACTTTACAAGTAAACTCTGTCAACCTAACAGGGAAAAGTTCAGAGTTGGAAGGTCCACCTTGTTGGGGTAAAGGCATATGTGCTTTTCCTGGTCGCTTGAGTCACAGCCGCCCGCCCACTGTACCCTATACTTATAGTCATTATAGTGTATAGGGGGAGCTACAACTTTGCTAGTCTCCCCACCCACATGTTGTGTGTGTGATTCTCCTCTCTCCCTCTCTTCTTGCTCACGTGTGCTTCCCAATCCCCTTCAACAAGTATCAGAGCGGAGGTTTCAACGGAGCATGGCTATGGTGGCTTGAGCTTGCAAGTTTCGCAAGCATGTGAGAGAGTGAACAGTTGTTTCCTACAAGCATCGAGCTTGTATACAGGTGTTTCCGCAAGCATTGCAGGCATAATTGCAAGTAGTGTATGCTCTACATGTATTGTATTGTGGTTACTTTGCTCTATTTGAGAGCATGACATGTACATAACCCAGAGAAGTAGGTCGCTCAGCATTGGCAACTTGACAACAATTCACTGTTTTGCTCATAACTTGATAGCAGTTCATTGTTTTGCTCATAACTTGAGCTAGAAAACTCAAAATTGAAAACTTTTTTGTTCAAATTGAAGCTAGATTTAATCTCTACAACTTGGTAGAGTAAATTGTGAGTTGATTTGGTCTACAAGTGGGTCAGAAATTCAAAACACAGAGACTGTTTTTCCAGGACAGTTTGTGTAGTCGAGTTTGCAAGAAGAGGTTTCCAGTTGCAGGTACTTGCAGGTAGGAGATTCAGAGAGAGAAAACGATTTTCTTTTTCTATTGTAGGTTGGTGGCAATGGAGAGTCAAAGAGAAACAGAGGGAGGGACTCCCTCAGTAGGCTAATGCATTTGCGGCTGTGGTAGTCATGAGTTTTGCGTTAGGTGCTCACACAGGTGACATGTACTTCTTTGCTCGATGTGGTCATCTCTTGGAGATCCATGACAGCAGATTGAGAGCACGTTGCTCTATGTACACTGTATGTGGGAGCTTTATGCTCATGTAGAGCAGGTTTTCTCTTTGGGAAAACTTTTTTCGGATTGCCAAAATTTTGCAGATTATCTTATAGGTCTTGCGACATGTGTAGCAGTTTGGTCAGTGATGCTCTTTGCATGTGTGCATTGAGCCGATTCACTCTCAGTGGCACATTTGTGGGCTCAAGACTGAGACAAAGGATATGGCATGTAAGGTCATATGAGGGATTATGGCATGTATGCTCATATGAGGTGTTCTTCATGAGAGCTTACATGACACAGGTTTGCAGATTTATGTATGCATAGAGTGCGGGTTTGATGCGCATTGATTGCTCATTGTGTTGAGCTTACAAGTAGTTGCTTGGTTATTGGGTTTATAGCCGTTATGCTGTCAGAACTCTGGCAAATTTTTTTAGAAGTTTATGAGATCTAGGTAGAGATTGCGGTTGCACTCAAATTTTGCATGCCGTGTTCTCTGCTGGTGGAAGATAGTGCGTGTATGCATCAATACCGCACGGTGTGAGCTTGTGATTAGCTCACAGTTGCAGTGTTGTGGCTACAACTTACAAGTAGCTACAGGTTCTATGATTTACAGGTACAGGGTTACACAGTTGGCAGAGTTTTTTGCAGAACCACATGTGGGATGCGTTTTGAGCATCATGTCTACTCACTACTTGCGCATATGGTTATGCACTTTACGCTCGATTGAGAGCCATTATCCTAGTGTTGTTGTTGCATTTCTTTTTTGCTTGGTTTAGTAGAGGTTGGGGACACTGCATTTCTATTATCTTTAGTAGAGCCGGACACTTGAGCTTTGATAGTGGTCGAGACGTTCTCCCGCTTACTCTATAGGTTCAAGGTACATCTTGGCAGTGGAGACTTGCAATAGTGTGGTGATTACAGAGCACAGTGTGGTTTGGACTACTGCGGGAGATTTTATGCGTTGATGCACTTGAGCACTACAAGTGCTGGTGAGCTCTTTTGAGAGCATTTTCTCCCCGTAGGAAGCTCTCTTTTAGTCTAGGTTCTGTGCATTTCTCTAAGAGCATTGGTTTATGCTCATTTCCTGGTACAGGTTGTAGAGCCACAGCTCTTGTTTTACTTTGTTGTTCACTTACGGCAGTGGACATGTGTGATGGTTTTGAGTCTATGACTCATGAGAGACAGCGGTCTTGTTCTTGTCGGCACTTGCGATGTTGGCATTGTGGTCACACAGGGCACATTAGACGACGTTGCTTCACACGCATGATGCAGCAGAGGTGATGTATGCGAGATGCAGATGTGGCTTTGCCACAGGTTGGAGAGGCAATTTCAATGGTAATCTATGCCAATGACGGTGAGGTCACGCTTGCCTCCAGTACACCTCTTGCACATATGTCTATGGATAACACATTTTCTCCACATTGGTTACCAGATGGTGACGCTGCTTTCCACGTCACACCATGTCGTAAGTGGTTTAGTAGTTTTTCTAGTGGGAGACTTGGTTGTGTGTGACTCGCTGATGGTTCAGCATGTGACATAGGGTGTAGGAGATGTATGTATGTCATTGCCTAGTGGTGCATTGTTTATGCTACGTCATGTGCGATATGTACCTTAGTTGAGACAAAGTTTGATCTCAGTGAGACAGTTGAGAGACAGCGGTTGTCATGTAGTGCTTAGAGAGCACTCTTTTCAGATGCATTGTGGATTGCTAGTGATTGCGAGAGGAGCCCGGAGTGGCTTGGTCTATCCATTTCATGTATCTGATATACGAGATGGGGTAGTCTTAATTGCGACAATGACACATGGTGGGATAGAGACAAGACGTGTCTCTTTTGTAGATGAGCTTCAGTATGCTCAGGAGACAGAGCATTTAGCTGTGCAGGACATGTTAGTGGACTCTGTAGAGACAGAGGTGGAGCAGGATTGCTTCAGTGAGACACAACAGATGTTGTCAGAGTCTGTGCAGACAGAGGTAGAGCGGGTCTGCTCCCTGGAGACACAGGCAGAGATGAGTGACATGGAGTTCTTTGACATGCTTATGTGAGATGAGTCATAGGATGATCAGACATTGGTCAAGCAAGCTGAGCCAGTTGTGCAGGTGCAGTCTATAGACAGTCAGGTAGAGTAGGTTAGCTCTAGTGAGCCACAATTGGAGACTGTGCGGACATCTTCACATAGATAGATAGAATGAGAGTGCTCTAGTGAGTCACAGCGAGGCAAGTCATTAGGTATGATGGCGGAGATGGCTAATTTAGATGCTGAGGATATAGTAGTGATGCAGTCATTTCTTGATATGCTTGTGCCAGAGCTTGATATGGACACACAAGATTCAGGACAAGGAGATACTCTTGGTATGCATGTGACATGCAGGGGGCACGAGGAGACACTCCAGGTTTCAGAGTTAGAGTGCCATGATCTCCAATTCATGGGGGAGGTGGCCACTTTCCCGGAGATCACGGATTGCCTTGAGTAGAGTTCTGAGTCACAGTTGACAGAGCTTGTCATATTGGCAGAGATTGCTAGGGTCGCATCAGCGTTTGGTGCCCTCATGTACGTGATGTTGATCTCAAGGCCCGATATAGCAGCTGCAGTGGGAGCATTTACAGTGGGAGTTGTTAGTCATATGGTGATTGACACTGGCATTGAGCATGGGGGAGTAGTGCAGGTCATTACGGGATACCTGCAAGATGTGCGTGCATGCTCTAGTAGGGATACACGTGTATGGTTATCGCTAGAGCGGATACAAGTACATGCACATAGCTCGACAAAGAGCATGGGCATTGGTTGAGAGTCAGTATATCTCTCATCCTTTGTGTATATACTAGAGGTTTAGCTAGTAGGATCTGCTTATTGGCACATTTGCCTTTAAGAAGGAGATTGTTGGGGTAAAGGCGTATGTGCCTTGCCCGGTCGCCCGAGTCACGGCGGCCCCGCCCACTGTACCCTGTACTTATAGTCATTATAGTGTATAGGGGGAGCTACCACTTTGCTAGTCTCCCCACCCACATGTTGTGTGTGTACTTCTCCTCTCTCCCTCTCTTCTTGCTTACGCGTGCTCCCTGATCTTCTTCACACCTCAACAAGCTCCAATTCACTCTGATCTCTCTACATCTTGTATTAACATAGCTAAATCATCATTTTCCTCGATACAAGATGATGACAACCCCACACATGGTTGGAAAGTCCTAAGTCCTTTATTCCATAACCAAGGCTAAGGAAGGGGGGGAGAAAAAATATACTCAATGTTGGATTCCAAAGAAATCCTACGACCATTTGCCTATTCAAAATAAATGCCAATTGTAACGGCAAAAATCATCGCTCATCAAGACAACCAATCAAAAATCAGGCTGCCAAAAATGCCTAAACCTAAATGACCTTCATCCGAGCAAAAAAACACATAACGATAGTGCAAATATGGATACCAAAAACACTCCTTAGCGCTCAATGGGATTGCACAGTGCCTGCCAAAAATTGGGTATCAAAATCAAAACCGCTCCAACACAAACAATAAACACAGAAAGAGACAAAACAGGCGACGATTACTACCAAAAACAGGTGACGGTTACTACCAAAAACGTTGATACTGCAATAACTCTCAAAAAACATGCCATCCATCTCAACAATTAAATGGGTTCCTAAAAGCAAACCACTTCAAAAAACCCATTTAGTAGAACTCTACCAAACCTCACAAAAGCAAATTGTAAAAGCACACATTCATACTGTGAAAGAGCGAGCAATACAACTACAAAAACTTCTCTTTGGAGAAAGCTCATTTGAAAACTGCTCAAACACTGTAAATAATGTACCTAAACAAATAAACAAGGAATTTGGTTATTTCCTTACATGTATTGTAGATTGATAACAATGGACCATTGTGGGAAGATACTTGTAGACCATGCTTAGTCGCGGCTAGCACAAACCCACGCCATCAAGGGTCTCATAGTATTCCCACGTTTCAGACACATTCTCGATTTTATTATGCCCCTCTATATAAAGACTATTGTGGACGATTCTTTGTTGATTTATTCATCCAGCAGTATCACCCTTTTCCACACTGCAATAGATGTGCTCGCCAAACCCTATCTCTAGCCTCCCATGCTTACTGGTAGTGCAGAGCTTATTTTCAAAGATACAGTGCAGCAGATTGTGGGTGTAACTCCATAGAGACATGATCTTGTCTCTTTGTGGAATCTCGATTCCCAACCGTAACCCTGCTCAAAAATGACTACCGGAGGAAGTGACAGCTGAAGCTTGGCATCAAGATAACCTCAAATTAATTACTCCTCAAATCTTGCAGGTTCTGTTACCCCAAGAGATTGAGTGCAGGTTTTGGAGTAATATACTTGTCTATCACGATAAAAATTTTCAAAGGCATCAATGTTACCTTATTGATCTACCTAACGTTCCAATGCCCTACCATAATGATAAAGCCTCTCACATGATTTATTTTCTTCTTAAGTGCTTACTCGTCAAGGGTCTATTTAGGTGATTGTTGAAAATTTTCACCACTTAAAATAAATGTTGTGTTCTCACTAATTATAAAAAGTCTTCGTGTAACAAAGTGTATTATATCATAATTTCATTCATCCAAAAGAAGCGACATCATTTTGGAGAAACCAGAATATGGAGAATACTAAATTCAAGTATTCTCCATAACTTCTCTGTGTTTAATCTAAGTGTGAAAGTCCTTGATTCAAGCGTGGTGGCCCAACAAAGTAAACTTTGGTATAAATAAAGAGTTTTTTCAAAACAAGTCTTGTTTCCTAGGTGCGTGGCCTGCGAAAGAGAGAGAGAAAGAGAGAGAGAATTGTTGTAATTTGACTCATGGAAAAGGAAAGTGTAGGAAAAAAGGAAAAAAAAAGAAAAAAAAAGAAAAAAAGAAAAAAAGAAAAAAACAAAAAAACAAAAAGAAAAAAAAGAAAAATAAAAAGGAAAACAAAAGAAAACAAAAGAAAAGAAAAAAAAAGAAAAAAAAAAGAAAAAAGAAAAAGAAAAATATATAATTAAATAATTAATTAGAGAGAGAAGGAGAAGAAGACAGGAGAGAGAAGAAGAAAAAAAAGGGTGTTATGTATGGCCTACCTATCGGCTTGTTCCTCTTGGTAGGTGAGGACAGTCTATGACTTTCCAAACCGATGCCGTGGATTGCAAGGAATAGCTACGCTTCAAACGACTAAGCACGCTTTTGGAGAAGGCCTTTTTATAAGGAACTAGCACCAATGCTTGTTGACTTGGAGATGGTTGCCAGTGTGCTCAAATGATGGAACTCAAATTTTCAATGCAAGCAAAAAGGCCACACCTATAATTGTCCTGCGTGAGTCTTTGTGATAGTTTTAGATGCACTAATCTGTGCTTATGACCGGGCATGTTAGGCATACTATCTAAAAGTCCTTTAATTAACTGACTTTCTAAGCCTATAGACAAAATGATAGCCTTTTCCTAAAACATTTTTACTTTAGCTTCCAAATGGTCTTAAGTAGTGAATCGACTCCACATATTCTAAAATAAACAAGGAAATTGGTTATTTCCTTACATGTATTGTAGATTGATAACAATGGACCGTTGTGGGAAGATACTTGTAGACCATGCTTAGACGCGGCTAGCACAAACCCACGCCATCAAGGGTCTCATAGTATTCCCACATTTCAGACACATTCTGTCATAATTATTGATTTCCACAAGTCTTAAAGTATTTTCAAAGCTTAAGCTGGCCCCTTAAGCACAGGGAAAATAACCAGGAAATAGGGAAATTAATATAAGAGCTTATAGGTTTAATTTAGGTCAAAGCTTGAGACCAAAGCTTTAAACCTATAAAAGAGCTAGATAATTACTTAGAAATCTTTCCTAGTCAAAGGTACGGGCTATGACAGGTTCATGAAGGCAAAGACACCTTTAGCCAGTGCGCAGGACAAACGGGAATTGATTTGAGTAATTACAGGAGGCTAAAATTAGTAAGTAATTAATTTAAATTTGGCTAATTTAAATTAACTAGTTTACTAATTGAATCTCCTAGTATGAAGCCTAGAAAGCCTGAGAAAAGATAAATTTCTAAGGTCAAGTCTAAATTTAGCAGGTTCTAAATTTAGCAGGTTTTGACCTTAAAAATAGAACCAAGCTTCTTGGAATTGTCCAAGGTACTATGCTATGGCATTGTATCAAGAAAGAAGCGTAAGGCGAGTAAATTTCTAATGAGTTAAAATTCTAAATTTAGCAAGTTTTTAGCTCATAGGTGGGAGCAGATCTAGAGTACCTCCTAGAGTGCTATGCTATGGCATTGCACCAAGGTAGGAGCTAGAAGCCCACATAGGAAATTTTAAGTTGCAGGTGACAGTCCTAAATTAGTAGGTCCTAATTTAGAAAGTGTCACATGTGCGGTCCAGGGCTAGCTTCATAGTCCCTCCATTGGTAGGTGCAAAGGTCGCACTATTAGACATTAATTCTAAGGTACACATTTCAATTCATTTATTTAAATTGAATGCTTGAAGGACTAAGGTTGGACTAGCCCTCCAAAATTAGTAAGTTTGACTCTAGGCTTGACTAGTCAAAGTGTGCATCATATTGCTGAATTGAAAAGGGGTGTGTGTGTGTGCAAGTGATGGGCAAAGCATGTGGGAGGCCACTCCCAAGAAGAATCACAAGTTTCTTAGGTTGGGAAGCTTGGACACTTGGCATTCATGCACTAGATACATTGAACCTAGTCCCCTTTTGGTCTAGAGAGGGAATATGCACAATTTGACCAAGCTAGAGAGAGGAAGAGGGGCGTGATTTTGAGAGGGGAAAAGGGAGGAAAGAAAGGGCAATTTTGGCATTCATTCCTTGGCTTCTTCATGCTCACAAAGAACCAAGTACTCAAGACATCAAGCTCTCTCTCTCACACACATGAGGGATTAGGATTTGTTGAAGCAAGATTAGGGTTTATGTTGGATGCAAATCCACTAAGCCCTTATGTGAAGAAGAAGCTAGAAATCTCTCTCTCTCTATCTCTTATGTAATCTAATGAATTACTCTTATTATTTCCAAGTGCTAAAGCATCAAGACTCTCTCTCTCTCACGCACAAGTAGAGCTAGGGTTTTGGTGAAGGCAATTAGGGTTTGGGAGTTGGATGCAAATCCACCCTAACCTAAGTGGGAAATTGAAGCTAGTACTCTCTACATCTCTCTTTTTTTTAATCATATTTGGTTATGCTAATGAAAAATTTATGTGATTGAAACAGGCACAAAGATCAAGCTCTTTTTCCTTCTCTTTCTCTATTCTCACACTATTGCCCCAACAAGTCCCATTGCTTCCTTCATCCCTGCAGTTCTTACTCCCCGCGAGGGAAACTAGGGCTTGGGAAGGAGGGTTACAAGTGGGTGTGTATGTGTGTGTGGATTGAAGAGATTTCATCTCTTCATATCTTAACGCTCGCAAGAGCTAGTGAATTATACAAAGCTCTCTATTTGGAGAGGATATAATTCAATACCTTTGGAGGGGGGGGACCGGCTCCAAGCGTCCGGTCCTCATTGTGGTGTCAAGTTAATTTCATAGCTTTAAGTCTTGTGCTAAATTAATGGTTAAATAATCTCTATAATATGTGTATGATGTTTGTTTAATGTGCTAGTGAATTAGGCATTTTCTTGCACCATGGTTAATGAATGTTTCTTAAGGAAAACCCCCTAATCAACCATAATCTTTTAACTAATAATGCTTGATTAAAGGAGATAAGCACAAGCTTGTTACACATTCTCATTTTTTTTATGCCCCTCTATATAAAGACTGCTGTGGACGATTCTTTGTTGATTTATTCTTCCAGTAGCATCACCCTTTTCCACACTGCAATAGATGTGCTCATCAAATCCTATCTCTAGCCTCCCATGTGGAATCTCGATTCCCAACCGTAACCCTGTTCAAAATTGACTACCAGAGGAAGTGACATGTTGAAGCTTGGGATCAGGATAACCTCGAATTAATTACTCCTCCAATCTTACAGGTTCTATTACCCCAAGAGATTGAGTGCAGGTTTTGGAGTAATATACTTGCCTATCAGGATATAAATTTTCAAAGGTATCAATGTTACCTTATTGATCTACCTAACGTTCCAATGCCCTACCATAATGATGAAGCCTCTCACATGATTTATTTTCTTCTTAACGGCTTACTCGTCAAGGGTCTATTTAGGGGATTGTTGGAAATTTTCACCACTTAAAATAAATGTTGTGTTCTTACTAATCATAACAAGTCTTCGTGTAACAAAGTGTACTATATCTTGATTTCATTCACCCAAAAGAAGCGACATCATTTTGGAGAAACTAGAAAATGGGGAATACTAAATTCAAGTATTGTCCATCACTTCTCTGTGTTTAATCTAAGTGTGAAAGTCCTTGATTCAAGTGTGGTGGCCCAACAAAGTAAACTTTGGTATAAATAAAGAGTTTTTCCAAAACAAGTCTTGTTTCCGAGGTGCCTGGCCTGCGAAAGAGAGAGAGAATTGATTGTTGTAATTTGACTCGTGGAAAAGGAAAGTGTAGGGAAGAAGAAAAATTAAAAAAGAAAAAAAAAAGAAAAAAGAAAAGAAAAATATACTCAATGTTGGATTCCAAAGAAATCCTACGACCATTTGTCTATTCAAAATAAATGCCAATTGCAACGGCAAAAATCATCGCTCATCAAGACAACCAATCAAAAATTAGGCTGCCAAAAATGCCTAAACCTAAATGACCTTCATCCGAGCAAAAATCTGATACAAGGGCAAAACACATAACGATAGTGCAAAGATGGATACCAAAAACACTCCTTAGTGCTCAATGGGATTGCACAGTGCCTGCCAAAAATTGGGTATCAAAATCAAAACCGCTCCAACACAAACAATAAACACAGAAAGAGACAAAACAGGCGACGGTTACTACCAAAAACGTTGATACTGCAATAACTCTCAAAAAACATGCCATCCATCTCAACAATTAAATGGGTTCCTAAAAGCAAACCACTTCAAAAAACCCATTTGGTAGAACTCTACCAAACCTCACAAAAGCAAATTGTAAAAGCACACATTCATACTGTGAAAGAGCGAGCAATACAACTACAAAAACTTCTCTTTGGAGAAAGCTCATTTGAAAACTACTCAAACACTGTAAATAATGTACCTAAACAAATAAACAAGGAAATTGGTTATTTCCTTACATGTATTGTAGATTGATAACAATGGACCGTTGTGGGAAGATACTCGTAGACCATGCTTAGACGCGGCTAGCACAAACCCACGCCATCAAGGGTCTCATAGTATTCCCACGTTTTAGACACATTCTTGATTTTATTATGCCCCTCTATATAAAGACTATTGTGGACGATTCTTTGTTGATTTATTCATCCAGCAGTATCACCCTTTTCCACACTGCAATAGATGTGCTCGCCAAACCCTATCTCTAGCCTCCCATGCTTGCTGGTAGTGCAGAGCTTATTTTCAAAGATAGAGTGCATCACATTGTGGGTGTAACTCCATAGAGACACGATCTTGTCTCTTTGTGGAATCTCGATTCCCAACCGTAACCCTGTTCAAAATTGACTACCGGAGGAAGTGACAACTGAAGCTTGGCATCAAGATAACCTCAAATTAATTACTCCTCCAATCTTGCAGGTTCTGTTACCCCAAGAGATTGAGTGCAGGTTTTGGAGTAATATACTTGTCTATCACGATAAAAATTTTCAAAGGCATCAATGTTACCTTATTGATCTACCTAACGTTCCAATGCCCTACCATAATGATGAAGCCTCTCACATGATTTATTTTCTTCTTAAGTGCTTACTCGTCAAGGGTCTATTTAGGTGATTGTTGAAAATTTTCACCACTTAAAATAAATGTTGTGTTCTCACTAATTATAAAAAGTCTTCGTGTAACAAAGTGTATTATATCTTGATTTCATTCATCCAAAAGAAGCGACATCATTTTGGAGGAACCAGAATATGGAGAATACTAAATTCAAGTATTCTCCATAACTTCTCTGTGTTTAATCTAAGTGTGAAAGTCCTTGATTCAAGTGTGGTGGCCCAACAAAGTAAACTTTGGTATAAATAAAGAGTTTTCCCAAAACAAGTCTTGTTTCCTAGGTGCGTGGCCTGCGAAAGAGAGAGAGAATTGTTGTAATTTGACTCATGGAAAAGGAAAGTGTAGGAAAAAAGAAAAATTAAAAAAGAAAAAAAAACAAAAAAAAAGAAAAAAAGAAAAAAAGAAAAAGAAAAAGAAAAAAAAAGAAAAGGAAAAAAAAAGAAAAAAGAAAAAGAAAAAGAAAAAGAAAAATATATAATTAAATAATTAATTAGAGAGAGAAGGAGAAGAAGAGAGGAGAGAGAAGAAGAAAAAAGAAGGGTGTTATGTATGGCCTACCTATAGCCTTGTTCCTCTTGGTAGGTGAGGACGGTCTATGACTTTCCAAACCGATGCCGTGGATTGCAAGGGATAGCTACGCTTCAAACGACTAAGCACGCTGTTGGAGAAGGCCTTTTTATAAGGAACCAGTGCCAATGCTTGTTGACTTGGAGATGATTGCCAGTGTGCTCAAATGATGGAACTCAAATTTTCAACGCAAATAAAAAGGCCACACCTATAATTGTCCCGCATAAATCTTTGTGATAGTTTTAGCTGCACTAATCAACGCTTATGACCAAGCATAGGTTAGACATACTATCTAAAAATCCTTTAACTAACTGACTTTCTAAGCCTATAGACAAAATGATACCCTTATGTTAAAACATTTTTACTTTACCTTCCACATGGTCTTAAGTAGTGAATCGACTCTACACATATTCTACATAAGCTAAATGTTTTACAACCCTCAATTATTTGAAAGTGTGTTACTATATCTATTTTTACTTATGCTTGCTGCTTTTCAATTCAAGGTATTTTCTTTCTTTTAAAACACACTTACACTATTTCTATTTTATTGTAGGAATGAAGCAGAGATCATTCCTTTCCAAACGCCGCACCCGAGGATGTGTGCAGACTAGGAAGGGGGGAGTGTTGCACTGCAACGTCAACATAGGTGGAACTGCGGAGTACCAAGGGACATGAGTACGGGGCATTGGACGATGACATTAAAGTCAATTCGGGCTCTCACGTAGAGTTCCATTTTGTACCCATATTTTCCCTCGGCCTCTCACAAGAGTTTCACATTGTACCTATGCTAAAAATAATCCCACATGGGGAGCTTTGTCAGCTATGTATATAAAGGAGCTCTAACTTTTGAGTGCACAACTCAAGCTCTCTTGTGAGATAGTGAGCGCCATCGATTAATAATATTCTTTTGTTCTAGTGTCCGCAATTGGATGTTTAAACGTGTGTATGTTTTTTGATTGTGTGTATGTTCCTTGATTGCAACGGTCAAGTGGAGTTTTGACACCGCTCTAGTTCACGAGCGTAACCTGAGAGCACAAGCCTCCAAGCACTAGTTGCATCCACTTGTTTGATACATGGGCGTTAAAGCTAATCCTAGATATGGCGCACACATTTACCTCGCCCATAAACATGCTCAGTGGAGTAGCATGGTGAGCAGGTAGAGCAGCTCCATTGAGATAGAGTAAGAAGATCATCTTTCTCTCTCTCAATGTTGACAAATTGCTCTTTCTATCTCTGTCTCTCTCTCTCACCATTGCGATCTATCATGATTATAAAAGAGAATTTGGGTGTTTACTACCACATTTACAGAGCTAGGGAGAGAGAGAGCTTATGCATGTATCTATCTCTTACTCCATGTTGCGTCACTGCATGCACTTGCTTCTCGCAAAAGCTTTTCCGAGAGAGAGAGAGAGAGAGAGAGAGAGAGAGAGAGAGAGAGAGAGAGAGAGAGAGAGAGAGAGAGAGAGAGAGAGAGAGAGAGAGAGCAAATCAGATGCATTGATTAAGGTATGTGT
This sequence comes from Cibotium barometz, assembly GCF_041138505.1. NCBI lineage: Eukaryota > Viridiplantae > Streptophyta > Polypodiopsida > Cyatheales > Cibotiaceae > Cibotium > Cibotium barometz. The sequence continues at coordinate 26,345,177 of NC_141065.1, read as the reverse complement.
GTGTATGTTCAAGATCTTGGAGATGAATACCTCTCTCTCTTAGTCACACTCTTAATACAAAGGGACTGAGGTAGCTTAGGGAGGCAATTCAATCTTCAAAATTGCCTCCTCTTTCTTGATATGCTTTAACTTCAGTCTCCCTTGTTCCTATCTACAACCTTTTATTTCATAATAATGATATTTAAAAGTCTCAACTGCTTTCTTTGGGGTTAAATAAAAGTGTGGCCATTGACTAGGATTTGTTGACATGTGGCCAAAATCTCCCCAACAATAAAAAATATTCACTTCAAGGCTAGGCCCAAGAGAAGCAACTATTTCTTTTTTATTTTTTCAAGGGGGTATTCTGCCAAGAAAAGTTGTCAGATGTGGTGTTTGCTCCCACATGGCATCTCTCCTTGCTGGAATCCCCTCTGCCTTAATATTATACATAGATATTAGTGGCTGCTTTGCGGCCACATTCAATATACGCACACGTGACACAACTACTCTCTCTCTCTCTCTCTCTCTCTCTCTCTCTCTCTCTCTCTCTCTCTCCCCTATGCAGACCCAAACACATGCACACACAACATACAATTCACCAAAACACCATCTCTCTCTCTCTCTCTCTCTCCCTCCCTCTCTCTCTCTATTCTAGTAAGAGAAGAGCCGAAAGCATACAGACATTGCTCCCTCTCTCTCTCTCTCTCTCTCTCTCTCTCTCTCTCTCTATGCACACCCAAACACATGCACACACAACATACAATTCACCTAAACACCATCTCTTTCCTTCTCTCACTTCTCTCAATCCTCTGTTACAAGCCCCTCTCTCTCTCACACACACACACACACACTCTCTCTCTCTCTTCATCTATGCTCTCTTTGTCTCTTTCCATCTCTTTATCACACACACACACACACACACACACACACACACACACACACACAAACTCTTTGTACCTATTCAAGGGGGATTTATTTTGAAAGGAAATATCTATGCAAATAAAATTTTGTCAATTGTATTCCTCGAAGCTCTATTTGCTTTTCAAGACTTCTATTATTGGAGGATGAAGCTTCAAACTTTTTAAAAAAAAAAACAAGGCAGAGATTTATATTAACAGAAGGACGAAAATAAAATCACAATAGACAGCATCGCACTGCACGCTCACCATAAACTTGGGAGACTCTCCCATCTAGCTACGCCAACCATACAACTCGAAACCATATACAAAATATTCATAAAATCCATAAGCAATTACTCCACACCATATGCCAGAAGAGAATTGATCCTATCTTGCAACTTCTCCATGAAGTCCCCAGCTTTGGACAAAGCATCATATGCCTCTTGAATTGCTTCCTTGTTATCGCATAAGGTATCGAGTATTTCTTTATGCTGCCCGTTGTTGATTGGAAGATCCAAATCCTCTTCAGGTAATGAGAGGTGGTACCTTCTCTGCATAATGAGCAATCTTGTTGCGCAGATAGTAGATATCGGCTTGGTTGAGACCTTCAACTTGAAACCCTGCAAATTAACATCAACAAAATGAGAACTCAGGCGGGGAGCCTGGTAAGCTGCTTCAAACACATAATTGTTTCTCAATTTCCAAATTATCCACAAGAACTCAGCTCACGTACGGTTCCAATAACAGGAAAGAATACCTACTGAATCCCCTAACAACAGCTATCTCCAAGAGACCTGGGACTTAAGGACTGAATTGGGAGGAGAGATGATAGCTATAGACTGAGGACAAGACATGAAGAGGTGGCACATGGACGCCACTTTCTTTCGGCATCCAGGGCAGATTCCTAAAGTAATTCCAATTGACATGCTTTTTTCCCCCTGTCTAGATGGCTTTGTGGAGGATTAGCCAAAGCAAATTTGATTTCTTGGGTTGTATATCTTTATCCCAGATTTTCTTGAACTTGAACATCCATTGTCGTCTACCCAAATTTACATTCCATCTTTTTGTTCAGAGTGATATGGAGAGGCGGGGTTAAGTCCCTTGTCACTATGTGAGGATGTTGTACCCTTGTCACTATCTGAGGATGTTGTAGTTTGAACCCCCCTTTCCAACCAAAGGGAGCAATCTGAATCTTGTCCTTATGGGATAGTTTCCATTTGTGTTCCTTGGGGGAACAATTCAATACTATTTTCTATTAGCTTCAAACCTTGGATCAACATCTTCTTAGTAGCCGCTTTATGGCCAATCACTCATCATAAACATTTCACAACCTTTTTATAGTTGACTTTGGAAATAATTAAAGTTCTAAGTTTATAGACCATTTTGATTACATACATACATACATACATACATACATACATACATACATACATACATATATATATATATATATATATATATATGTTTCTTATCTTACTGACATCTCTGTTTCATTTTCCCAACTTGCTTCTCTACTTCTATTTCATGCACGCACTCACACACACACACACACTCTCTCTCACACACTTTTTCTCTTCCTTGTCTACCTCTCTCAAGAATTCTCTCTCTCTCTCTCTCTCTCTCTCTCTCTCTCTCTCTCTCTCTCTCTCTCTCTCTCTATATATATATATATATATATATATATATATATATATATATATATATAAGACTAGAGTGAGTCTGGAGTCCAATGAATTAGTGAATGTGCTCACATATGAGTCCCCAAATCTCTCTCTTTGTGTGTGTATGTGTGTGTGTGTGTGTGTGTGTCAAAAATATTGATTTGGTTTGGCCTAGAAGTTGTTCAACTTGGGGAATAGCCTTGTCTAGGGATTTCACGATGCGATCAAATAAACATTAACATGTTATTAACGTTTGTTAATAACACAAAATTTTGTGTGATCACATAAATATTCTATCTTGTAAGTGAAATTCTTTACTCCAAAATAATGCAACTTATAAAAAATCTTCTTACAATCAAGAACTTCAAAAACCACACACTTGATTTATAACATTATGATCACGTTAATATGTTATTAACGTTTGTAAATAACTTAAAATTTTGTGTGATCACATGAACAATAAATCCATGGCAAAATATCCTTTTAATAAAAGTTTAGCTATAATTGGCAAATTATAACTAATAAAATATACTCTCAGTATAAGCAATTAACTTCACAAATAGTACGTTTATATTTTTCTCTACAATGCACACGAACACTCACACCTTGTGGTAAAGAACTCAAATCCAAGCTCCAGTCTATTGATCAACCTGCCCACTCTTTTTAGTGGCTACTTTGCGGCCACATTCAGTACCCCCCCCCACCCCACACACACACACACTCTCTCTCTCTCTCTCTCTCTCTCTCTCTCTCTCTCTCTCTCTCTCTCTCTCTCTCTCTCCCCAACCAAAACCAATGAGACACAAATTAAAGCACTAACATGTTTATTCCTTGGCCTCCCAACACCTACACTCTTTACACAATAAGCTATTACCAACGAGAGAGAGAGAGAGAGAGAGAGAGAGAGAGAGAGAGAGAGAGAGAGAGAGAGAGAGAGAGGCACAAGAAGGGAGAAATGGACAGAGAAGGGAAAACAAATCTTAGGTGAGAGATTGAGTGTGGGCTACCTCTTTGTGTGTGTGTATTAAGACGTGCATGTAGGCACTATGAAGAGAGAGAGAGAGAGAGAGAGAGAGAGAGAGAGAGAGAGAGAGTCACTTTGTGTGGTGAGTGAGAGGACATAAATGATGAATTATGTGTGAGAACCAAAATGTGCATGTGGAAAGAAAGGGAGGGCAAGAAAAACCCGATTGCGAGTAAGAACGAGAAAGAGAGAGAGGGAAAGGGAGAGAGGACTGCATGAATAACTTACTATTGTGTTTAAGCTATAACCTCAAGCTTAAGATCTCTCCTAGTTTTCCTTCGTTCCAAGAGCTGGGTATCCTATAGGAGACAAAATGCACACTTTTGTGTACTCTTTTTGTGGAGAGAGAGAGGTGAAGAATAAGAGAGAGAATGACAGAGGTGTGGGTACCCTCTAGAAGCACTTTATGTACTATGCATGCAGAGAGAGAGAGATAGAGAGAAAGTTAGATATGTACTTGGCTATAAATAGTTAGGATGGCCTGCCTTGACATTAATTGAAGAGGACATGAAAAAAAAGAGTTATAAAAGTAAAACTACTTTCCTATACAAATTATATGAATCTTCAAATAAATTATAAAACCAAAAAGTGTTTAAAACAAACAAAAATTTGGCTAAATGGTGTTCTAATATGTCTTGTGTTCCAATCCAAGCTCCCTTGGATAGATCATATAATAATTAACTCTCTCTCTCTCTCTCTCTCTCTCTCTCTCTCTCTCATTCATACATGACAAAAAAAACACACACAACCACACACACACACACACAAATATACAACAAAAACTCTCTCTCTCTCTCTCTCTCTCTCTCTCTCTCTCTCTCATATGCACAAACAAACACGTAAGGAATGTGCCTACTTAGAGCAATGTGTAGGATATGATAAGAGGTCATAACTTATAAGTAAAGAATACATTGCCTTTACCTCTTTTAAATTTCCCAAGCAAGTAAAGCCTTTTTCACTTCCTTTTCTCAGTTTATTGATCAACTTCATGGGAAGTTGTGGGAAAGAGGTCCATTCACCTATGTTTTTCCCTATACTACTAAACCTCATGAGCTTTTGCGTCAGAGGCACCACCACATGCCTGACTAGGAGCCATTAGGGCAGGCCTACGGGACTATCGGCGGCCCCTCAACCGGGTCCCCTAACCCCGACCACACCTAGCCAAGTGTGCGATGCCTCCTAACAAAAAGCTCATGATTTTATCACACTTTACAATAGTGAGAGTTAGAGTGGGAGCTTTTCTAGAGTGGGAGAGACACTCCATCCCTAGATATCTACCATGACGGGCAAGTAATTTCAAGCAAAAATAAACTATAACAAAGTTGCTTAATTTTTTAGGAAAAAAGGAGTTTTATTCACATTAAGGAATCGCCGGTATGCAATTATATGTTGCACAAGCTCAGGATGTGAATTGGAGAAGGGTAATTTCAAAACTTCTTTTGTTACATCCAATCCATTATTCCATTCATTTATATCAATTCATTATCGTCGGTGATTTCAAAATTTATGAAAAACTTGTGAGTTTGCATATTGATAATTAGGATGTGTTTCAAGGGAAGAAAAAAGTTGTATTGCAATGGTTAAAACAAATCTTTGAAATAACACGTTCCAGTGTAAGAAAACATTCCAAAAAGTAGCAGAAGCTAGCCTTTAATAAAACAAATTGCATTTTTGACCTACCAAAGGTAGGTCTATGTGTTTGGGGGGTGCCACTTTTTTTCTTAGAGAAAAGTTATCATGAGCTTGGGATACCCCTCCAAAGCTCATGTGGCTTTTCTTTTTTCTTAATGAAAATTTGATATTTTTTTGTTTTCTTAAGTAAAAAGCATCATTGGATTTGGTTAAAGAGAAACTCATTATATAGGCAATGATAAATTGTAGTGTGTTCTTTTCTTACTCAGACACCCTTCCCATGCGACTGTCACAAAACTGGGTTAAGCAAGAAAATTGCACGTTCGCATGCTTTTTTTTTAATTTTTCTTTTAAATTTTTTTAATATTTTTAAATTATTTTAAAAATTTCCCTTCTTTATTGGTAGGCCATCCTAACTTTTTAACTAGTTACCAATCTACTAATGAGACTTTTTAGGATGCTAAATTTCTCAAAAAAACACAATCAACTTACTTTTTCCACTGGTTAGCATAAAAGTTTTTCTAGACACAAGACCCCATGTTACATCTTATGTATAAGATAAAAAAATTTGCTTTCCAGGCTGCCATGTGTCAACACCTTAGAAGTATGGGCTATGGTGTTGACACGTGGCAGCACAAGGAAAAGAGCATGGAGGAAACGGCCCTCTCACATTTTCAAAAAAATCTGGCCGTTTACAGAGTAAATGCGGAGCAGAGAGAGAGAGAGAGAGAGAGAGAGAGAGAGAGAGAGAGAGAGAGAGAGGGGCGGCCGGAGGCCGCCGGCCACACTAGTGTAAAGAAAGTAAAAGCATATGCAACAAATCACTTACAACAAATCACTTACAGTGAGAAGCATAACAAAAATCAATGTTGATTAGTGTGTCGTAAACAAAAGGGGGAAAAAAAATCAAGTCATTTCTTGAAAGTAAAATAAAAATATTCTCTCTTCCTAATTCTTTAATAAATTTGCTTTTGAAATCACTATTAATTTGATTTATTTTTTATTTTTTTCATCGTCCATATTTTTTAATTTTTTCTTACTTTAATTACTGTGTTTTTTTTTTTCGGCTTGATCCATACCCAATTATTTTACCCAACCGCCCTCGCCCATCCACCCCCCCTACCACACCCCCAAACTTAAAAAAAAAAGGATCTCTCTCTCTCTCTCTCTCTCTCTCTCTCTCTCTCTCTATACCATTCCCTCTCTAACCACCTACTTATTTTCCCTCTCCTCTCTCTTCCCTTCTGTCTCTTCTTCTTCTACTACTCTCTCTCTCTCTCTCTCTCTCTCTCTCTCTCTCTCTCTCTCTCTCTCTCTCTCTCTCTCTCTCTCTCTCTCTCTCTCTCTCTCTCTTCAAGCTCGTCACACCTTTGAAACTGCATTGAGTCCTTGACACGCCATTGAAACAACATCGCACTTGAGTTCGTGTCCACTAGAGCACAGAAACGTGCCTTGCAATGTCGTCACAGCATCGCGGTTGGCAGCATGTCCACTAGAGCACCGCCCAGCCATGATTTTGTTTGCCCTTGCCTCAGAGAGGTTGGCGATGGCGCAGAGAGAGAGAGAGAGAGAGAGAGAGAGAGAGAGAGAGAGAGAGAGAGAGAGAGAGAGAGAGAGAGAGAGAGAGAGAGAGAGAGAGAGAGAGAGAGAGAGAGAGAGAATGCCCTAGCAATGGCGCGCGCTGACAGAAAGAGAAAGAGAGACAGAGAACCCGTACCCAAGCATTAAAAAAAAAAAAGGGAAAGGGGAAAGCAAACGCCTCCTTCCCTTCCCCTTTTTTTTTTCCACTTTCAGATCCTCTGGAATATACCTCCAAAATTATTGGATTTCCTATTTCGCCAGCCACTATACTTTCTTGAAAGTAAAATAAAAATAAAATCAATAAATACTTAGAAAAATGTATTAAAGATAAAGAGGTGTACAATGAACCATACTAGAAAGTGATATTGTTAAGACCTAAAGAACCTACAAACAAAGATACAACATTACCTTTTGGGGTAGACATGGATTCAAACTTCTTCCTCAACAAGGTTCCCATCATTCTAGCATACACACATTTCTAACATTCCTACTCTAGTAAAATACCATCACATTAGCATACAAACATTTTTTTCATACATACTCAAAAATTACTTTGTATGCATACATACATACAACAAAACTTTATGAAAACATAAACACACATTCATGCATGCATGGCTTCTTATAGATTTGTGGATATTGTACATACATACATACGTGCACACTTATGATAATAATGCACACATGTTTAAGTTTATATATGCATGTATATTTATAATAAATACGTACATGTGTTTGCATATGGTTACCACACACATCCACATAAACTTTTTTGTGCATACATGTATGAGCATTTTTTTAGATTTGTACATAAATATGTGCACACTTATGATAATAATGTACACATGTTTGAGTTTATATATGCATGCATACATGGTTATCTTCTCTTAGCCATGTGGAAAAATAAAAAGCTTAGGGAATGGTATAATAAAGCATGTAGTTTAAACACTCAAATTTGTATGCATATGATTTCCAATGTGTTGAAGGAGCTTAGCTTTTTAATTCTTAATCTTCAAGAAGACAATATTGAATCGACCTCTATTGGTACCATAATAGACATTACCATAAATAGATTGAAATATTCCTTCTTGCTTCCCCAAGGTTTTGCTTCACATACAACCTATTTGAAGGAATTTTTGATGTGCTCAAAGTTTGGATACCTTGAGTTACAAGACAATAATGGATCTATGCATCATCATAATCTTGTTTTGATAATACTATGCTTACAAGGTGTGATGTTGTGTTCCTTGTCCCTCGAAGATGGTATTGGCCGTTTCTCGTCGGTAAAGAAAACGTGAGAACGATTGGAAAAAATACAAGCACTCAGTTGCTTATGTCTATGTGCCCAAAGAAATTTTGTAGCATTTGAGACTTGGCTTTGCTTGAGAGACTAAGCTCTGCCACACCATACCACAAAGCATTAGCAAAAACAACACCCTCCATTATCTTCACAGGCAATACATTCTCCATCCACCTATCGCATCCAAAAACGTGCAACATTACATGGTATGCAACATTACATGGAGGAACATCACAGTAGAGTGCACCATTACATGGAAAAGAGGTTCATGGTTCTTTATGATGCCTCACTGAATAGAATAAGTTGAAGAAATTCTTCATCAATATCCATTTGGAGGTTTAAGTAAGAAGAGAAATACACCATCATTTTTTGCAATGAAAATCTATTTCATCCATACAAAAAACAAAGATAAACAAGGGCAAGAACTAAACCCATGCAAAGTCATTATTTGAACATGGATTAAACCTGCACAAATCAAAAGACAAATACTAAACACACACTACCTATAATGTGCCACATTGTTGCATGCAAGAGAGGGAAGGATGATGTCGGCATACCCACTCTTTTCAACCTTACTGTGCCCACTCAAAACATGAAACGTGAGGATAGAAGAGAAACTTCCCTTTTGAGAGGGAGAGGGTACATGTATCGGTGCTTCTCTTGCCTTTTCCTTGCCCCTTCGCACAGCTAACTTCTTTTTGAAGGAGATAACAAGTTTTGCACCATCCAAAGAATTATGTAAACTTTAAAAACATACAGCAAAGCAAAAAAGTGGCCTAACTTAGCTCCACAAAGTAAGTGTCTTACCTCATTTTGCTTGAGATCTACCAATGTCTCAGCAAGCTTAGGCATTGCAAGCAAGTCATCATCCCCTCCACTCTCCCTACCCTCCTTTGATACATCACCCTCAGCCTCTTTTGGAACATACTTGAGAGGGTCCTCCACATCAATGTCCTCCATGGCAGCCTCCAACCATGCAGGAACATCATGAACTTGCATCTGTAGTACCATCAATAGGAAAGAATGTCATTTAAAAAGAGGTACAAATAATGGTATTAAAAATACAAAGTGAGAGCAAAACATTTACTTACACTTGCTTCATAACCTCCATCAATATTATTTTGAATATTTGCCAAGCGACGACATTTTATAGACATATACTCTTTCATCCTTCCCACTACAAAATCTTCAACGAAAGTCATCCTTAGACATTGCCTTATATTTTTCTCCCATACCCTCCCAAGACTTCAAGGCTTGAATGCACATTAAACATTGATATCGCTTGCAATTCTAGCTAAATTTATAATCTTTGTCAGTAAACCTTTTCATAGTCTTTTGTTGCCAAGCTTGCACATCACAATGTGGAAAGAGCTTGGCCCTTTGCTAAGCCTCTTTATGAGTTGGACGTCCTGATGGCTGCTTGGGAATCTTGATGTTTATGCCATGGCACTCCTTGAGGTGATCCATCATCCTCCTCCTTTTCAAGATGAAGGTTGAATGCCTAGGACAATGTGCATTGGCACAACATTGATGAGCAAGCCTGCCATCTAGAAGCTTTATCGTCAAGAACGGTAGACCTTCTTGTTGGAACCCCTCTTCATTTATTTGCCCTTCCTCGCCATCTAGCCTCACAAATGCTTGTTCCCCCTCCTCATTGACATCCTCTTCCTTGGGTTTTTCTTCGGCCTCACCAAAATTCTTCTTCTTTGGTTGCTTATTGAGGCTAGGTGGTGTCTTTGGTGTCTCAACAGCTACAAGTTTAGGACTCTTCCTTTTAGGTTGTTCCGTAGGTGCTACATGAGGGGAAGTGGGAGGTGTGCACATGCTTTTCTTCTCTACTTTGTGTCCATCTTCTTCCACCTTAACTGGACATGCATTTGTCTTCTTCTTTAGACACAGAGGAGCCCTTTTCTCCTCATTTCCCACTTACTTGTCTTCTTTGGTGGGGGCATGAAGGGCTGAACGTGTTAAACGATGAGAGGCATGACCAACATTTACTCCCTTGACCCTTTCAAATTGTGATTGCATCATAATTTACTTACATGTCAAAACCTGCAAAACACATAGAATGGGTTTAGTAAATAGAATCTGCAAAACACACACACCAGTAAATGTAAGGAGAACGTGATCTACTACTACCTTGATAGACTGTAAAGTCTTGAATAGAGGGTATAAAATTGGGCTGAGCCAAAACATAATCCACTGTGCTAGCCCCATGTCTGTGAGGAAAACAAGTGAATCCACTCAATACTGGAAATCTCTATAGGCCATTCAAAATGGCTAGTCCATGTGCAGTACCCATGTCTATCAGATATCCAATGTGCTCCTCGTCCTGTGAAAGCCAGACCAATCCTAAATCACTGACGTCCAACTCTCTGAAACATCTCGTCTGAGGTATTGTAGAAAACTGTCTGAGAGTGGCCCGTCCTGGCATTAAAGTCCCCCAGAAGGATGACATCCCCATCCCTAGAGAACTCCCATATGTCCTCATCCAGTATCATATAAGGTGATTGTCCTTGAGTGATGCATTGTGAGATGTATAGGGGGAAAAGTAGCATATTGCAATGTAGAGTGGCTTCCCTGTTTTTGCTCTCAGGCTGAGCTTTGCAGTCTGTGTTGAATATGGTGATACTGTGCTCATACTGTGGTAGTATCTTATGGTAACTATTGTAGTAGTAGCAGCTCTTTCACCCTCATTTGTGTAAATATGTATATACACTACAAATTCTAGTGTCTGAATAACTTGAATTTGCAATTTATAGTTCTGGAAAAATTGACAGAGTAGTGATAAGTGTTTCATAGGTCAAAGTGGTTATGGAATTTTGGTGTTAGTTTTTTTTGCAGTTGCCACAGGATTGACAACTCGTTAAGTACATTGGTATATATAGAGATCATTTTATCGAGCTCACAAGGGATGGTTTTGTGACCAGCCCAACCTACATGGACTTTAACTTATCCCACGGGATATGATGAATTATGGTCAGACCAGGCAAAAGAACTCCACCACACCAAATATGATCATAACCATAGACAAGACCAGATTGTAAACACGTAACCATAGGATTGCAAAGACATGCATGCGTTCAAGTTGAGTAGACTTAGACATTTTTCAAAACCATAGAGAAGACTCAGACATTTGCTAGAGCTCATAACATAAACACAACTTTGCAGACATAGTGAAGATAAGAAGTAACCATAAACAAAATGCCGGTTCAGACTAAATTATGGTCAGACCAGGCAAAAGGACTCCACCACACCAAATATGGCCATATTTGAATGACAAGAGTCACATCAACATAACCGTATCATCAAATTATAAACATACTCAAAAAATGCATCGTAAAGCCCGAACATGCATATTTCAAAGTTGAGAGCCCGGACACGGCCTAGACTCCACCGCTAACATGAGCGTAAAGATATTGACAGATTATAAGAATATTCAAAATTGCATTGTACACACAACCATGAAGCCATATAACCATGAAGACCCCACCGGATTGTTGCAACATGCATATTTCCAAGTTGAGTAAACGCGAACATCCACCATTCATAGGTTATAGTCATTTGCATCATGGCAAGAAGACAAATTAGATTTTGGCATGCTAGGTAAGCCCAAAGTTGTCTGGACTCCATTCATTGGATATGGTCAAGACTATAATGGCAATTTGGGACAACCTCCATTTGCAAATGCCCAAGTATAGTCAAGACCAAAACGTAAACACATAACCATAGGCCAGAGTGAATCATGAAGACATGCATGCTTTAAAGTTGAGTAAACCCAAACACCTCTATTTGCAAGACTATAATGGCAAGAAATATGTAACCAATTTGTGAACACCTCCATTTGCAAGTGCCCAAGTATAGTGAAGATCAAAACGTAAACACATGACCATAGGATGGAGGGGATTGTGATGACATGCATGATTTCAAGTAGAGTAAACCCAAATGTACTATAGACAGTAAAACCTAGAATAATATAGACTCAAACATTTGCTAAACATATAACCTTTTAGAGAATGTGATTATAGAAATAGAGAAGACTCGATTGCAAACTTATAACCATAGAGAAGATTGGATCGTAAACACGTAACCATAGGATTGCAAAGACATGCATGCGTTCAAGTTTAGTAGACTCAAACATTTGTCAAAACCGTAGACAAGACTCAGACATTTGTTGGAGCTCATAACCTAAACACAACTTTGCAGACATAGTGAAGATACAAAGTAACCATAAACAAAATGCCCGTTTAGATAGAATTATGGTCATACTTGAATTATGGTCAGACCAGGCAAAAGGACTCCACCACACCAAATATGGTCATATTTGAATGACAAGAGGCTCATCAGCGAATTATAAACATACTCAAAAAACGCATCGTAAAGCCTGAACATGCATATTTCAAAGCTGAGAGTAAACAAGGACACGGCCTAGACTCCAGTGTTCACATGAGCATAAAGATATCAGCAAATTATAAACATATTCAAAATTGCAGAGTAAACTTGAACATATTGTAGACAAAAACATTTGCTGGACATATAACCATAGAGAGCACGTGATCGTAGACATAGAGAAGACCGAATTGCAAACTCATAACCATAGAGAACACCGGATTGTAAACACATAACCATAGCATCGCAAAGACATGCATGTGTTGAAGTTGAGTAGACTCATACATTTGTCGGAACCATAGAAAAGACTCAAACATTTGCTGGAGCTCATAACGTAAACACAGCTTTGCCGACAAAGTGAAGATACAAAGTAACCATAGTGAAGATACGAAGTAACCATAACCAAAATGCCGGTTCATACAAAATTATGGTAATACTTGAATTATGGTGAGACCAAGCAGAAGGACTCCACCACAACAAATATGGTCATATTTGAATGACAAGAGGCACATGAGCATAACGATATCATTAAATTATAAACATACTTAAAAATGCATTGTAAAACCTGAACATGCATATTTCAAATTTGAGAGTAAACTCAGACATAGCCTAGACTCCACCATTCACATGAGCGTAAAGACATCAACAGATTATAATCATATTCAAAATTGCATCGTACACACAACCATAAAGCCACATAACCATAAGGACCCCACCGGATTGTTGCAACATGCATATTTCTGAGCTGAGTAAACCCAAACATCCACCATTCATATGTTATAGTCATTTGCATCCTTTGCATCATGGCAAGAAGACAGATTAGATTTTGGCATGCTAGGTAAGCCCGAACATTGTATAGACACCACCATTCATTGGATATGGTCAAGACTATAATGGCAGTTTGGGAGCACCTCCATTTGCAAATGCCCAAGTATAGTCAAGACCAAAACGTAAACACATAACCAAAGGCCCGAGCAGATTGTGAAAACATGCATGCTTTCAAGTTGAGTAAACCCAAACACCTCTATTTGCAAGACTATAATGGCAAGAAATCTGTAACCAATTTGTGAACACATCCATTTGCAAGTGCGCAAGTGTAGCAAAGATTGAAACGTAAACACGTGACCATAGGATGGAGCGGATCGTGACAACATGCATGATTTCAAGAAGAGTAAACCCAAACGTATTGTAGATAGTAAACCCTAACGTACGGTAGACTCAAAAATTTGTTGGACATATAACCATAGAGAGCATATGATTGTAGACATAGAGAAGACCGAATCACAAACTCATAACCATAGAGAAGACCAGATCGTAAACATGTAACCATAGGATTGCAAAGACATGCATGCGTTCAAGTTGATTAGACTCAGACATTTGTCAAAACCATAGAGAAGACTCAGACATTTGCTAGAGCTCATAATGTAAACACAACTTTGCAGACATAGTGAAGATACAAAGTAACCATAAACAAAATGACGATTTAGACGAAATTATGGTCATACTTGAATTATGGTCAGACCATGCAAAAGGACTCCACCACACCAAATATGGTCATATTTGAATGAAAAGAGGCACATCAATTAAAAAATGCATCGTAAAGCCCAAACATGCATATTTGAAAGCTGAGAGAAAACCCAGACACAGCCTAGACTCCGACGTTCACATGAGCGTAAAGATATCAACAAATTATAAGCATATTCAAAATTACAGAGTAAACTCAAACGTACTATAGACTCAAACATTTGTTGGACATATAACAAAAAGAGCACCTGATCATAGACATAGAGAAGACCGGATCGCAAACTCATAACCATAGAGAAGATCGGATCATAAACACATAACCATAGGATCGCAAAGACATACATGTGTTGAAGTTGAGTGAACTCGAACATTTGTCAAAACCATAGAGAAGACTCAGACATTTGCTAGAGCTCATAACGTAAACACAGCTTTGCAGACATAGTGAAGATACAAAGTAGGCAGAGTGAAGATACAAAGTAACCATAAATGTCGGCTCAGACGGAATTATGGTCATACTTGAATTATGGTCAAACCAGGCAAAAGGACTCCACCACACCAAATATGGTTATATTTGAATGACAAGAGGCACATCGGCATAACCATATCATCAAATTATAAACATACTTAAAAACGCATCATAAAACCCAAACATGCATATTTCAAAGCTGAGAGTAAACTTGGACACAGCCTAGACTCCACCATTCACATGAGCGTAAAGATATCAATACATTATAAGCATATTCAAAATTGCATCGTACACACAACCATAAAGCCACATAACCATAAGGACCCCACTGGATTGTTGCAACATGCATATTTCCGAGCTGAGTAAACCCGAACATCCTCCATTCATAGGTTACAGTCATTTGCATCATGGTAGGAAGACAGATTATATTTTGGTATGCTAGGTAAGCCCAAACATTGTCTAGACACCACCATTCATTGGATATGGTCAAGACTATAATGGCAATTTGGGAGCACCTCCATTTGCAAATGCCCAAGTATAGTCAAGACCAAAGATCCAATGGAGCATTGCAAGGCATGTTTATTATGCTAGCTCTACCACATGGACATGCTAGATCCAATGGAGCATTGCAGGGCATGTTTATTATCCTAGCTCTACCACATTGCCATGCTAGATCTAAATAAGCATTGCAATGCATGTAGATTGTGTGAGCTCTATCACATGGCCATGCTAGATCCAACGGAGCATTGCAGGGCATGTAGATTATGCTAGCTCCACCACATGGCCCTTCTAGATTAACTAGAGGATTGAAATGCATGCCATCTCTACCACATGGCCATGCTAGGTCCAATGGAGCATTGCAAGGCATGTAGATTATGCTAGCTCTACCACATGGCTATGCTAGATCCAATGGAGCATTGTAGGGCAGTAGATTATGCTAGCTCTACCACATGGCTATGCCAGATCCAATGGAGCATTGCAGGGCCTGTATATTATGCCAGCTCTACAACATGGCCATGCTAGTGGGTTGATGAAACAAGGGACAAGAGCAAGCGCACAGTCGGGATGCCTCGGAGCTCGTGCACGCTCACCAACCCGGGGGGGGGTCTCTCATTCCATTGATCAAGTTTGGGGGGGGGGCACCACCTTGTTTTGAAGACAACAAGGAAACTATCTCTCTCTCTCTCTTGCATGGTTGGAGTCTCACACGTGAGGTGGGATCCTCTCAATCTCGCAAACGACGTGTCAAAACACAAAGGTCATCTCGTGATGAGGGTGCCAAACTCTCGGTGGCTCAAGATCAAGGCCGCTTACGCCAGCGCAAAGCTAGCGGGGCTACGAGCACTTGGGTGCAGCAATCTCAACACTTAACGACCCACACATACACAACACAACATAAACGTAAGGGGAGAGGTCCTAGTCCGTGTACCCAATCAAGCATGTGCAGTCTAGTGTCCTCTCGGGCTTGGTGCATTGGCGGGGCTTCACATGGAAGACTTCCCCACCCTCACAAGGTTTTGAAAGTGCAACAATTATGCAAACTTAAAAAAACATGCATGCAAGCCACCCTTCCCGTCTATGTTCACGTTCTCTCTCAGGTCAATTGTCCTGCTTGGTTGCAAGGCATTAGGGTGGTCCAATTGCTGAAATTAACTCAAGCATACACACCAACTAACATCCACAATTCAAGCACGTCACCCTTCAAACGAAGTACAACATACCATCATCAATCACTCATTCATTCACACATCAAATCAAGGTCAAACCACCATAAAGAAATGTCCACAAATCTCACACTAAATCTAAGATCCCCAATCCTCAAAAAGGCAATCCTCGCACTCAATAAGCAATGAGCTTGGAGGCTACGCCCACGTGGGGTCATGATCAACACAAACACAATTCAAACACCCAATTGTCATCACCAATTAAACGCCAAATAAGGCTATACTAACCTTATGATCAACATACCTTCAATCAAACACTCTTACACACTTAATTTTCAGCACATCGCAAAGAAAAAAATAAGAGGAAGACCAACACCAACAATACGACATACCATGTAAAATTATCCGTAGGAGAATTTTGGTAAGGTGTGGGAGCCGCCGCATACGCAATCACCACCACCGTAGAGAATTAGATGAGGATTAAGAGAATTATACTAATGATCAAGCTTCCCATTGGCTTGATGATTAATGATAATAAGAATTGATCATGTAGGAGAGCTAATTCCCAATAAATCAACCCAATTCACTCAAATCCACACCTCCAAGCACTCAACTATAGCACCCAAATAACTCACACAATTCCTAGCAACTCAATTTGCATAGGGTAGATGAATCAAGACAACTCTAGGAGGGCTCTCTTGGCAACTCTAGGGACTCCTTTAATACATAGAAATAAGCTCCTTTTATAGGTGAGGAAGGCTGGCTTAGTAGCTTATTTAATTATAATGCATGGCTTAAGAAATAGGGAATTATTAGAGAGGAAAGATGGCAATTTTAGCTCTCTATTTCTTTTGAGGAGGACTCTTGATTTTGATTTTTTAGTGTGCGAGAGAGACGTTCACTTTTGAGAAAAGGCCTCATTTTCTTACTTGATTCTCTTTTCCATTTTTTGTGGAGAGGCTAAATTGGATGGTAGGGGGTGGTGGGGTAGCTCTAGAATTATTTGATGTTTGTAGCTTAGCATAAGTAGGAAAATAAAATGGGAAAAGGAAATGGCTTACTTACAACCGTGCATGCATATGACAAGCTTATGACAATATAAGCTTTGTAAGAAGTGGGCTCTACTTGTAAGAGCTTTGATCATCTCTTGTGTAAGTCCAAAGGTTGAAAAAGTGGTCCAATCAACTTCAGGCAAATGGAATGGGGGCTCCTCCAAAAAGGTTCACACATCACCTAGTATCCAAATTTGAATAAAGCACATGCATTGTTTGCTCTAACTTTTTGCATTTAATGCACCTGGTCCCTTGTTCCACCACTTGATTTTATCTTTTGACTTTGCCCTTTCTTATTTACACATACTTCATCTCCACTAACTCTTTTCTTCTTACTCGTTTACCTTCCAATGAATGGTTTTGACAATTCATGTGCACAATATGTATGCACCCATCCATGTGGAAGATGACCATGCCTCCAAGGATAGAGGGCATTCTCACCTTACTTTCCACAAGAGTGTGGCTTTCCGTTCCTCCTAGGAAGACTTTGTTCCCGCTTCCTTCTCGCACATGCCAAACGGTACTTTTCATGCTGCACTAGTCCAGCCTTATTCTTCAAACCTATGTACAAAATGTACATTAACCCCTTGATAAGGGCCGAATTCATGGGTGTAATTTACCCCCATCACTAGATCTAGTGGAGCATTGCAGGGCAATAGATTATGCTAGCTCTACCACATGGCTATGCCAGATCCAATGGAGCATTGCAGGGCATGTAGAATATCCTAGATCTACCACATGGCCATGCTAGATCCAATGGAGCAATGCAAGGCATGTTTATTATGCTAGCTCTACCACATGGATATGCTAGATTCAATGGAGCATTGCACGGCATGTTTATTATCCTAGCTGTACCACATCGCCATGCTAGATCCAATCAAGCATTGCAATGCATGTAGATTATGCGAGCTCTATCACATGGCCATGCTAGATCCAATGGAGCATTGCAGGGCATGTAGATTATGCTAGCTCTACCGCATGGCCATTCTAGATTAACTAGAGGATTGAAATGCATGCCAGCTCTACCACATGGCCATGCTAAATCCAATGGAGCATTGCAGGGCATGTATATTATGCCAGCTCTACCATATGTCCATGCTAGATCCATTCGAGCATTGCAGGGCATGTATATTATGCCCACTCTACTAGATGGCCATGCTAGATCTAATGGAGGATTGGAAGGCATGTAGATTATGCATGCTCTACCACATGGCCATGCTAGATCCAATGGAGCATTGCAGGGCATGTATATAATGCCAGCTCTACCACATGGCCATGCTAGATCCAATGGAGCATTGCAGGGCATGTAGATTATGCTAGCTCTACCACATGGCCATTCTAGATGAGCTAGAGGATTGGTAGAGCTATACTTTGAAAAGCATTGCAGGGCACTACTTTTCTAGCATCTATAGATCATACACATGATATCCGATGTACAAACCAACCATATAGGCTTACTTAGGATGTCTATATACTTAATCCAATATATGCATGCACTTAGGAACTCCCATTCATGTATTGAGCCGATAACGCTGGGGTCGAAATTACTTCTTAAGCATCAAAATGGGTGCTCCTCTGCTTGATTTGTAATCCAATTGATCCGATGGATGTGTGAGGGATTTGGATATCATCTCCAAGTTCTTTAAAGGATATGGTCTTCGTGGTTTGGTCCTAAAAACTGAAAAACGTTCGCCGCCATGAAAAAACGTCAAAAAAGTCAATTTTTTTGTCATAAAAGCGTTCTTTTGCACTTGCAATCCAAATGATGATTTGACACTTTCCAGGTAGAGCTAATGGTTTTCCTAAACTAATTGGATCATTGGATATCTAATCCCATCACTTGAATTGGCCGTACATGCATATGAGGATCTCTCCAAAAAGTGTAGTTTTAGAGTATAAAAAACTTTTTGGCCCTTATCTTGAGCTTCAAGTCTCCAAATTGACTTTTATTTGTTGTTACATATTCTTTAGAGTTTTTGTATACTAGATTTGATGAGAAATCATGTACATAAGAACTCGTTTCTATGCTGGGTGATTGGATGCTTATGGCTAAAAAATGCTTCAGAGAGCCCTTTGGTTAAAGCATTTCAACCATGTAGATTATGCCATCTCTACCACATGGCCATGCTAGATCCAATGGAGCATTGCAAGGCACGTAGATTATGCCAGCTCTACCACATGGCCATTCTAGATTAACTATAGGATTGAAATGTATGCCAGCTCTACCACATGGCCATGCTAGATCCAATGGGGCATTGAAGGGCATGTAGATTATGCTAGCTCTACCACATCGCCATGCTAGATCCGATGGATCATTGTAGGGCATGTAGAATAAAGGATATGGTCTCCATGGTTTGGTCCTAAAAACCAAAAATTGTTCGCCGCCGTGAAAAAATGTCAAAAATAGTCAATTTTTTATCATACTAGCATTTTTTTGCATTTGCAATCCAAACAATGACTTCACACTTTTCACGTAGAGCTAATGGTCTTCCTAAACTAATTGGATCATGGGATGTCTAATCCCATCACTTGAATTGGCCATACATGCATATGACGGTCTCTCCAAAAAGTGTAGTTTTAGAGTATAGAAAGCTTTTCGGCCCTTATTTTAAGCTTCAAGTCTCCAAATTGACTTTTGTTTGTTGTTACATATTTTTTAGAGTTTCCATATACTAGATTTGATGAGAAATCATGTACATAAGTACTCATTTCTATGCTGGGTGATTGGATGCTTATGGAAAAAAAATGCTTCAGAGAGCCCTTTGGTTAAAGCATTTCAACCATGTAGATTATGCCAGCTCTACCACATGGCCATGCTAGATCCAATGGAGCATTGTAGGGCATGTAGATTATGCCGGCTCTACCACATGACCATGCTATATCCAATGGATCATTGCAGGGCATGTAGATTATGCCAGCTCTACCACATGGCCATGCTAGATCCAATGGACCATTCCAAGGCATGTAGCTTATGCCAGCTCTACCACATGGCCATGCTAGATTCAATGGAGGATTGCAGGGCATGTAGATTATGCAAAGTATACCACATGGCCATGCTAGATCCAATGGAGCATTCAAGGGCATGTAGATTATGCTAGCTCTACCACATGGCCATGCTAGATCCAATGGAGCATTGCAAGGCATGTAGGTTGTGCCAGCTCTACCACATGGTTATGCTTGATCCAATGGAGCATTGCAGGGCATGTATATTATGCCAGCTCTACAACATGGCCATGCTAGATGCAATGGAGCATTGTAGGCATGTAGATTATTCATGCTCTACCACATGTCCATGCTAGATTCAATGGAGCATTGCAAGGCATGTATATTATGTGAGCTCTACCTTATGGCCATGCTAGATCCAATGGAGCATTGCAGGGCATGTAGATTATGCTAGCTCTATCACATGGACATTCTAGATTAACTATAGGATTGAAGTGTATGCCAGCTCTACCACATGGCCATGCTAGATCCAATGGAGCATTGCAGGGCATGTAGATTATGCAAGCTCTACCACATGGCCATGCTAGATACACTTGAGCATTGCAGGGCATGTATATTATGCCAGCTCTACCATATGGCCATGCTAGATCCAATGGAGGATTGCAAGGCATGTAGATTATGCATGCTCTACCACATGGCCATGCTAGTTTCAACGGAGCATTGCAGGGCATGCAGATTATGCTAGCTCTACCGCATGGCCATTCTAGATAAACTAGAAGATTGAAATGCATGCCAGCTCTACCACATGGCCATGCTAGATCTAATGGAGTATTGCAGGGCATGTAGATTATGCTAGCTCTACCACATGGCCATGCTAGATCCAATGGAGCATTGTAGGGCATGTATATTGTGCCAGCTCTACCACATGGCCATGCTAGATCCAATGGAGCATTGCAGGGCATGTAGGTTATGCTAGCTCTACCACACAGCCCTTCTAGATTAGCTAGAGGATTGAAGTGCATGCCAGATCTACCACATGGCAATGCTAGATCCAATGGAGCATTGCAGGGCATGTAGATTATGATAAAGTCTTGCACTTTATTCACCAGTTTGATGCAGCCTTTGGAGGCGAGAGCTTTTTTGAAAGCTCAAAAGTGCGTCATGTGACCATGCACTTTCAGAAATCTGATAGACATTGGTGGGCTACGTTAAGATCACAAAAGATTGCTCCAACAACATGGAAAGCATGTAGATCTGCAATCATGAAGCAATTTCTACCTAAGGGAGCAAAAGATGATGTTCTTACTACTTGGCAAAGCTTCACGCTAGAAGAAGGAGAAACAATTCAAAAGTACATTGACAAGTTTTGGGATTTGCATCTCAAAGCTACAGTCTTTTGTAGAATTGATTTCCCAGAACAAAAGCAGCAGTTCAATGCTGGGTTGACTACTGATATGCGAGCATATGTCAACGCTCAAAGGCCCAGAACTATATCTGATGTGATTCATTATGCAATAGTAGCTGCAAAGATATTTCTTCCTGCTACTGATACTACAACATCTGGAGCTATTGAAAGAAGGGAGGAAAGACGACTCCCAACAAGGGAAAGACCACCTCCTTCTAGTAATAACAACAACAACAATAACAACCGCCCAAGGAAGAAGAAAGCTAAAGGCCTCTTCAGAGGTAGAAAGCAACTCTCACTTGAAGAGATGGAGCGATATCAAAAGGAAAATTGATGCTACAAGTGTGGTGAACAAGGTCATCCTTATCGTGCTTGTCCTTTAAGGACAGCTAGAAATGACAGACCACAAGCATCTAGGATCTCTATGGAGGATAAAATAAAGGAAGATAATGAATCACGCCCTTGCTATGCTTGGGGAAAGGTACATGACCAAGATTGTCTTATTTTATTCGATCCAGGCTCCAACTGCAACTTCATATCAAGGGAGCTAGCTAGCAAGCTGGGTATTCAAGCACATGAGATGGGAGATGAACTACAAGCTGATGGAGCGTTTGATACTCAAACAGTTCCTGTTACCCCTTTAATTGGGAAGTTACGCCTTCATGTGCAGGGCTATGTTGATCAAGAGGACTTTTACATCTCTCCTCTTAAGAGTCAAGATGTTTTGTTGGGTGCACCATGGTTTCATCGCATGGCTGCTATTTCGAAATTCCCTGATAGGAATATTTCTTTTCAGCATAGAGGTAGAGAAGTTTGTTTGCAAGTAAATGATAAGCGACACACTATCCCACTTGTATCTCATGAAGCTTTTCAAAAGTCAATAAAATCAAACCTTTCAGCGTACATGATTTTTGTCAAGGATACTAATGTTCAAACAAATTCTCAAGCATCTGAATTACAAGACTCATCCAAAGAAGAAACAAGTTTTAAACTATTTCTTGATGAGTATTCGGATTGTTTTATTGACTCTATTCCTATGGAGTTACCTCCAACAAGAGGAATAGATGATCATAAGATTGAGCTTATTCCGGGAAGCTCACCGCCTAACAAACCACCATATAGAGTCTCTCTTGCTCAGCAAGAAGAGATTATGTCTCAAGTTCAAGAGCTAGTTGAAAAAGGGATGGTACGACCTAGCTCGTCTCCTTTTTGCTCACCTGTGTTACTAGTGCAAAAGAAGGATGGTTCATATCGTATGTGTGTGGACTATCGTGCACTAAACAAGAACACTATTAAGAATCGTTTTCCGGTTCCAAGGATTGAGGATCTTTTTGATAAACTCCAAGCGTCTTCCTACTATAGTAGGATAGATCTCAAAAGTGGATATCATCAGATTCGCATCGTACCAGAAGACATTCACAAGACCGCATTCCGCACTACTTTCGATCTTTATGAGTTTCTTGTGATGCCTTTTGGACTCACAAATGCACCGGCCACATTCAATCGAATGATGGACCACATATTTTGCAAGCATCGCATGTACACAGCAGTATTCTTTGATGATATCATCATATACTCGAAGAGCATAGAAGAGCATAAAGAACATCTCAAAGCTATTTTCCAAGAGCTGCGAGATAACAAGCTTTATGTTAATGCTAAGAAGAGTGAGTTCTTTCTTGAAGAGATTCGCTATTTGGGTCATATTATCTCCAAAAAGGGTATTCGTATGGGTCCCGAAAAGTTGAAGATAATAGAAGAATGGCCTCAACCAATGAATCTACATGAACTCCGAAGCTTCATAGGGATGTGCTCTTACTATAGGAGATTCATTGAAAAATTCTCCATATTAGCAGGACCACTCCATGATTTGACAAAGAAAAAGGTCAAATTTCAATGGACAGCTAGAGAAAACAATGCTTTTCTACAGCTTAAGGCAAAGCTTATGACTGAGCCAGTGCTCATATTACCTGATCTCACGAAGCCGTTTGAGGTCGAATGTGATGCTAGTGGTGACTGCTTAGGTGCTGCTCTTTTACAAGAAGGGCACGCTATAGCATATGAGAGTCGCCGATTACATGCACAAGAAAGAGTGCTAGGAATCTATGAAAAGGAATTACTAGCGGTAATTCATGCACTAGATTCATGGAAGCACTATCTACTTGGTAATCCCTTCATTATAAGGACAGATCACCAAAGTATTAAGTACTTCATGACTCAGACAAAGTTGTCTGATAAGAAAATGAGATGGGCAAACTTTCTTTCTCAATTTCATTTTCATATTGCTCATATTCCTGGTAAGCATAACTCTGTGGCAGATGCTCTCTCTAGAAGAACAAGCGCAAATGCTGTATCAATTACGTACCACAACAATCTAGCCTATATGGTAGATGCGTATGCTATTGATCCAGATTTTGCTAATGTCATGTCTGCCTTGAGCATAGGGAAGACACAAGATCCATATATCTTAAAAGATGGATTTCTTTTTTATGGCTCTAGGCTATGTGTTACTAAAGATTTGAGAGATAAGGTTATGCTAGAATACCATGCTCCTCCTTATGCAAGACATAGGGGCATAACAGCCACTACGAGTGCTATAGAGACATATTTTTACTGGCCATCTATGAAACAAGACATCAAAGATTATGTTTCTAAATGCATGGTGTGCCAAAAGGTAAAATATGATCGAGGTAAACCAGTAGGGTTGCTACAGTCATTACCAATCCCAGATGCTCCTTGGGAAAGTATTTCTATGGATTTTATTTTTGGTTTACCCAAATCAATTCATGGAAATACAGGTATATGGACGATAGTTGACAGGTTTAGTAAACAAGCACATTTCATACCTGTCAAAAAGACTATCAAACCACATCATATGGCAACGCTATTTATCTCACAGATATTCAAGTATCACGGCCTACCAAAGTCAATAGTCTTTGATCAAGACCCTCGCATGACGAGTCTCTTTTGGAGAGGGCTATTCAAAAATATGGGAACAAGGTTGGAATTCTCCTATGCTTATCATCCACAGACTGATGGGCAAAGCGAGATAGTCAACTCTACCATATTAGATCTACTAAAGAATTATGTCAATGAAGTAGATCAAAGAAATCAATGGGAAAGGTATTTACATTTAGTAGAGTATGCGTACAATAACACTGTACATACGCCTAAAGGAAAGTCTCCTTTTGAAGTAGTTGAAGGACGACCAAAAGTTCCACCCATTCTAAGGATGCATCAAAAGATTTTTGCAGCTGATGAGTATGTGCGTGATCTTCAAAGTTCTTTTCAGAAGATAAAAGACGCCATAAAAGACTCTCAGGAAAGGCAAAAATTAGCGGCTAATAAGCATCGGCGTTTCCTTGAATTTAAGGTAGATGATTGGGTATTGCTAAGGTTTTCAAAGGCTTGATTGCAGCATACAACGGGCAAAGACTGGCAAGGAATGCACTCAGGTCATCAAAAGTTCTACGCTAAGTTAGCGCGCCGCTATGATGGACCATTTCAAATTCAGGAAAGAGTAAATGAAACGGCTTATAGGCTAAGGTTGCCATCGACTTGGCACATTCATAATGCCTTCCATGTAAGCCTACTTAAACCATTCAAGGGGATACCTCCTACGGAGCCTCTTGAAGTAGAACCCCCTGAATTTGAAGAGTTGGAAGAAATTTTGCTTCCTGAAGCTATTCTTCGACATGAGGATAAAATCCTACGTAACGGTAAGGTACTTCGTAAGTATTTAATTAAGTTCAAAAATTATTCTTTTGATGATTCTAGGTGGATGATGGAGCCTCAGCTCAAAGAGTCAATGACATTGGTCAATGACTATAATGCTATCCATAAGCTAAGTACCTAAGACATCGATGTATCAATGAACAAAGATAATAAAGAAACAAAGTTTTTCACTTTTATGTGTCTCTCTTTATTATGTTGCATGCTATGTATTTTGTTTGTCACATGCTTAACTGCACCGAGTAGATTGGCACTCTACGACGGGAAGGTGCTATGGCCTATGTCAATTTTAGTTAGCTATATGATTACACACTTGTCCCATCAAGCACCTAATAGACTGAGCAATATATTATGGAATGGTGTTATGGCTCTAAGAAGTTTTACACGCTTAACTGCACCCAATAGTCTAGCAACCTATTGTGGAATGGTGTAAACGGCTTAAAAGTGGATCCTAAGCCTATGTTATGACTCGGTGTCCCTTAATACAAGCATAGTCAAGGACGACTATGATTTAAGGGCGGGGTAATGTTACCAAATTGCTATATGGTTGCTTCACAGGTCATTCTCTCTCTAAAAAGTGGCCATCTAGAGAGAGGGTGCAAAGGAAAGCATAAGAATGAGGCTATGTTTTGCAGTAAGGTGTATTTTGGTATTATTTAGTGCCAAATAAAAGAATATGCCTTTACAAGTGCAAATATGAATATTCTCTTTCTAGAATTCTAGAAAGAGAGTGTTAATTCTAATTAACACTAAGTAGGCATGACGTGCATTCAGGCATTGGAGGTGCCGGGAAGGTAATGCCAACTCAAAAGTGCCTTGGACAAAATTTACGGGACTTCAATATGATTTACGGTGGGTCAAACGGACTCCCAGGACCCCAGATAATGGCCAAATACCGCTCACGGGCGGGGGAAAAGGGCTGAAACATGGGGCTAAGGGCTTGCAGGTGGGAACCGGAGCTTAGAAAAGCTAGGCATGAGGTGGCAGAACCCTAAAATCAGGAGGAAATGGAGGCGCCCCCTTGATGAGAGAGGTATTAGCTTTTCTTGGGGCTCAAGTCACTGAAAAAGCAGGAGAGAGGTGAAAAAAGCAACACGTGAGCTTCTGGGAGCAATAAAAGAAGGTGCAGGCCTCAATTTTGGGATCTGACAGGTGCTGGAGTCTTCTCTCACAGATCTCTACACGGCAGAGCTCTCTTATGGTCTCTTCTCTTCACCTATTGGGCTGCCCTCCTTCGTAGCTCTACTATTTTACATAGTCTCTACACCAGGGCTATGTGTACATAACATCTACATACTATTCTCTACACCTTCTCTCTGCTAGATCTTGTTGTTTGCAGGTATTTGAAGGATTTAAGGGTAAGAAACACTTGTTTTCAAGCCTCCATATGCTTCTTAGCTATGGATATGGAAGTTCTGTGAACCAAAGGTTCCTAAGTTGTATTATGACTCTTGTCGATGACTGTTATCGACCTTGAGTAAAAGATAATACATAGTCCTTTCGAGGGGGGGCCGGCCTCAAAAACACCGGCCCTCAGCGAGTGTCTTGTATCTTTTGTTTATTGATTGTGCTTGCTAGAGTAGATAACAAAACTCTCTGCATATTAACGAAAACTCTCCAAATTAATAACAAATCTCTCCAATTGCTATGTTATTTCATGTGTCATGCTATAAGTCATCTGCAGGTAGTAAATTGAATTAGCCAATTTCTTTACAGTTCATGCATATCATGGTTGAGCAAGAAGCAACCTACTATGGCCACTTCTAGTTGTGAGGCTGAGTACAGGGCAGTTTTCACAGCTACGGTTGAGTGTGTATGGCTCAGACGACTTATGGCTGATTTGGGTATTGGACATGACAGTGCCAACACTATCTACACTGACAGTCAGAGCGCATTGGCAGTTGCGAGGAACCCAATTTTTCATGCTCGCACCAAGCACATTGAGGTGCATTATCACTATGTCAGGGAGAGGCTCTCAGCAGGAGAGATCAGCTTGGCTTATGTGCCGACACAGGACAACCTTGCAGATCTTTTCACAAAGGCATTGTCTCGTGAGAAGCTTGAAGCTTTCTGCAAAGCTTTAGGCTTACTCCCCTTTGTGGACTGATCATGTCCTTAGGGCATGGCACTCCCCTATACTCTATGTGCCAGCTCTCGTTCCCCGCATCACTCCCAGGGGGGATTTGTTACCATATGCATAGGTAGTGATGTGTGTGAACACACTTAGGACCGCCGGGCACTTTTTCCCTCACTAGGAGGTTTTTTCTCCCGTGCATTGTATATACGCCCATCATTCTAGGGCTATCTTATCTTTCTATTGTGAGACTCTCTATTGAGTGCAGTTCACCTCCTTCGTCGTCTCCAAGCTGTGTGCTTTTCTCTGCAACCCTAATTCCAACAGCTACAGTTGCTATGGAAATGGAAACCCTGAGAACTTATGGTTCATATGTTGTATTCTAGCTCAGACAATGATCCCGGGGAGTCCACTACATAGAATCCCAATATAAAATGTGCGTTCAAGTGTGGTATTAAAAAATCCCCTTGCCTGTGAATTTTAAGGGGGATAAAACTATCCCTTTTCTTTAAAGAGACTTACGAGTTTGTTTCAAAATTGGATTTAAATACCCCTCACGTAAATATATTTCTATAAATTTATTTAATTTTTTGGTAATAAAACCCCCCTCCTGATGAACGCACGTGGTATGCTTACATATGAGAAGGTAGACTCCCCGGGACGATGACTGTTATCGTGCTTGAGCACAAGTAATACATAGCCTTTCGAGGGGGGGTTGCCTCAAAATATCGGCCCTCAACAAGTGTCATCTCAATTATGTTTTGCTTATGCTTTGTTTATGATTTATGGCTAATCTATTCAATTGTTATGCAAATTCATGTTGTTGTTGCTAAAAGTTATCTATTTCAAAGAAGCCAATTCTATTTCAATATAGCTTTGGGAGATACATCTAAAGTGACTAGATACATCCAAAGTGACTAGATACATTTTGGATGACATAAGTGCTTAGGTCACTTGATAGAAGCGAGGGGTTGGAGATAGTTCTCACATAGCAATGGATATGGATGATTATATCCAACAATATGAGACTAGGTCTAATGAGATTACGAGCCTTTGGCTAGTAATCCAAATCTCTTTCGAGCTTAGATCAGTGGTCTAGCTTGTTGCTTCCAAACTATTGATTGAGTGGCCGACATTGGTAAACCAGGTCTAATCTAGCAGGCATTAAACCTCTGATTGGAGCTTTATGAGTCTCATTGGATAAGGTCTAAGCTTGCTTGCTGAAAGGCTCTAATCTCATGATGATCTGGCAAGAGATGAGACTAGGTCCAATGAGATTATGAGCCTTTGGCTATCGAACTCTCTTTGGAGAGCCTAGGTCGGCAGATTATGAGCCTTTGGCTATCGAACTCTCTTTGGAGAGCCAAGGTCGGCAGACCGATCTAGCTTGTTGCTTCCAAACTATTGATTGACCGGCCGACATCGTACTAAGTTTGATCTAGCAAGCATCAAACCTCTGATTAAAACTTGCGAATCTCATTGGAGCCTAGATTAGAAAAGGCAGAGAGATAAGGGAGAGCTATAAAGAGGCTCAACAGTGCTGATTTTTGACATGTAAGGGTGCCCGTCAAAATATAGGTTTTTCATAGTATTTTACTATTTTTCACACATTTCAGTGTATTTTTTGATGACCATATTAGATTTTCACCCTTGAAAAACGAGCAAAAATGCCAAAATAGGTAAAACAGGCGTCAAAGAGCAACCTTAGTTTGAGTAGCTTATATAGTAAAGAATCACCAATATAAAAGCCCCAAAGTTCAAACTTCAAGAAAAAAAGGGGTTACATTTGGCTTATAATAATGTATCATTGCTATAAAAGTCCCAAATCATCTCAAAAATGTAAAAATAAAAACAATGATTTATTTTTATTTTTTTTAAATGGGCATTGTCCTTCAAAACTCTTTGGAGGGATTCGCATGCAGGCCTTATGGCAAGGATATGCTGCACCATCATTGGCACACGAAAGTCTTGGGAGGAGGGGGGTGGCTCAACTTTGCCTCTTTTGTTAAAGTTGAGGGTTTGCTAACCTCAGCAAGTGGGGGTAAACTATGCCATGTGCGAATCCGCTCTTAGATTTTTGGTAATTTATAAGGTTTTTTTTAATGTTTAACTCTAATGTTAGTGCTGGAAAAATACCTAGGTTAAACCTGGGCCTTGAAATAGGGTACCCAAATCCTAGATTCGGTTTTGGGTGTTTAATTAATTAGTGGAGTTAGAGCCCCCCCCCCATAGGCCCTTTAAAGGTGCAGTTAAGGGGCCCTTCATAAAGGGAATGACCGCCCCATAGGCGTGTCTATTTCCCTGGACCCAACTCCACGTCATTGAAGTGGTAACCACTGCATTTTTGCTCTGGGGTACCCACACCACCCCCCACACCTGTAGAACCGCCTTTTGAACCTGCAATCACAGGTGGAGCCGGTTGATGGTCGTGACTCCTCACTCAGAAATAGAATGGCGTCCACGCGTTGCCCATGCAATTCGCTGTTGCACCGCCATGCATTCAAAGATGAGGGGAACGCCTTCTACTGCTGTTGGGCCGTGCTGCGCTGCTTCAGCTCATAGTGCTCCTACACATTGATTGTTGTTGGGCCGTGCTGCGCTGGTCCAGTGCAGGAGCTTGAAGAGCCGCCATGCGAAAGTGACGCAGAGGTGTGCATTTCCAGTGGTCCAGTAGCGCACCCTCCCGACCCCCCTCTCTCATCTCTCTCTCTCTCTCCCCAATCGCCCTCTCTCAGGTACGCTCTCCAATTTCCATAGTTGTGGACTCTGTAGTCTCCTTGTGCAAGTAAACCACCATCCATGCCTACTGCACAAGAAAGCGCAAGAGAGAGAATGTACTGTAGCTGGACACTCACACCGAGATCGGGCAGAGAGTCGGGGGGAAATTTTGACATGTATTCCTGCTGCATGCACAACACAACAAAAATATCCTGTATCCATATCCAGAGAGAGAGAGAGAGAGAGAGAGAGAGAGAGAGAGAGAGACGCGTGCACACACACACACACCATAGTTTTTTTCATATCGTATGGTAAATTTACCATGCTTTCGTACTCGTATGGTATTTGGCATATGATACGCGTATGATATGATCAAAACATACTTACCATACTATATCTATATGGTAAATTGAAAAATTATCTATGTTTAACCTTGATCAATAGCCAATGTTGTGTATAAAGTTTTTCAAGCATTGGTTGTCAAGTTTTTGAACTGCAAACACTACATAGTTGTTGCATGTAGCATGTTTTTTCCTACCCTTTATGAAATCTGACGAATGGAATTTCTTGGGGGTCTCAACCATACTTTTTCCATACTTCCATACCCGTATGCGTTTGCCGTATGGTTGCCGTATGGAAAAACTATGACACACACACACACACACACACAGCGTGAAAGGAAAAAGAGCTATCTTATGAGTATCTCGGCTTACTGCACCTAGAAGGATCCACTCATGCTGCAAATGTTTGACACAGTTTAAAGCATTTTGCATATGCCCTGCTTAATGACCTTCCACAACTAAATAGTATTTTTGCTTGTTAAAAACTCGACCTTCTTGATGTTTTAACAACTAGTTCTTCCGTAGATGCATTATCCCCATCTCCTTCACGAAGCTTACAGTCTATTTCAGAGCTCTCATCCTCCAACTCACTTTGGGTACTACTAAACGAACTTCAGCACTCTGTTGCCTGGTCATCAAATATTCGTCTGGAATCCTCTTTAGCTACAGGGTTAAATATTTCAATGCTTGCACCTTCACTCAAGCTGATTGTAGGCGAACGAGTAGCAACCTTTTGCTCCCATGCATTCATCTCACTGATGACTGTTGTGCTTTCCTTTGCCAGGCTTTGGTCCTCAGTCTCTTCAGCCATGTTACCATCTGCTCATTGTGTTTGGCATAGTATCCGTCTCTTCATTACGTTCAGCAAATGCTTCAGCAAACTTTCCTTTTTTTGAACATACATTAAAAAAATGCAGAATTATATTAACAAAGTTTACTTTATTATAACACTTCTTTGCAATATAGAGCTGCTGCAATATAACACTGTTTAATTTATCCTTTTGTTTTTCAGGTTAACACACAGTACGACTCCCACCATGGGATCATCTCGTCCCCTCGTGGACCTAAACAGTGCTTGGCTAGACGACACCGATTTGGTTCCATCATCCTATCCACTCATGGATAGTCAACTTGATGATGATGCTCACAATATCAATGTGGTGACGACGTTGGGTGGCGGCAACATCCCAAATCAACACCTCAGCACCTCTTCGCAGGACCCAATGGATCTCTCCCAAATCCAAAGAACCCCACCCTCGACACCCTTCACAAGTCTCTTAATGCGAGGCCTCTCGCCTCCCCAAACTCCACCATCAACACCCTTTACCAATCTATTAATGCAAGGCATATCCCCTCCCCAACCTCCTCCACGGGTAAGGCACACTCCAACTCCAGCAATTCCTCCTAACTCTTTATCATTTTCTCATGCCAGTACCTCTAGGCCATCTCTAATCACTCCTCCATGAGGCACACCACCAGCTCACTCCGCCCCTTTTGGATCCCATCGATATGCCAGTACTACCCCGCCGACCCCCTCGAACTCCACACAAACAAATAGTGCAGTGCAAGCTCCAAGCATGAGCACTCCACCATCACAACCAGGGACACGCGTCAACTGGCGTACACATGAAGTTTTAATTTTACTTGAGAGCAGGAAAGCATTGGAACTACCCCAAGACGAAGGGGGGATTTATGCACGCTCACGCGATTGTTGGCACTGCATCTCGGAAGCTTGTCGAGCCCGTGGTGTGCATCGCTCCAAGAGCCAGTGCAAAACTAAGTGGGAGCGTCTCCATTCCCTCTTTACGAGGGTGAGGGACTACGAGCGAAGGATTCCATCAGCATGCAATAGATTTTGGCAAATGGACATGCGTGAACGACGCGCAAAGGGACTTCCCACCGAAGAATTCCAGTTTGAAGTCTACGACAAAATGGAACAGCTTTTCGGCGGGAGGCGAAATGTTGATGTCGACGAACTTTTGTTTGATTCTCTCGACGAGGAGACCACCCCTCTAGGTATGCTATGTTCTTTGCATTACGCTGCTTAGTTTTGCTCTCTTTAATCCTTTGAAGTTAAAGTACACTTGCTATGGTGCTATTGACAATGTAGGTGATGAGGGAGACAACACCAATACAGAGACACCCCATGGAGAGCATGCTAGCATGAATATGGAGCAACCACCACAAGACCCACACGGTCCTACAACAAGTAGCGGCGCGTCCGTCGATGATGGGCAATCAGGTGGGATAAAGCGCAAACGGCGTGAGCGCACAACTGCTACTACCTTGAAGACATAGCAGAGTCTTCTGAGAGAATAGCCTCCTTCCTTGACACCTCCAAGAATAGGAAGGATGCTAGAGAAGAGGCTCGGGCGAGGAGAATGATGAAGCTTGAGTTGGCACGCCACGAAGTTGCCCGCGATAATGGGCAAGCACTCTGCTCATCCATAAACAACCTTGCTGACTCCATAAGGTCCCTCTGTGGTCTGCGCAATGAAGAACCAAGGAGTCCATGTGTTGGGATAAGCCCAACTTGTGAATGGTGCCTAGCTATGAGTCTTGCATAAATTGGCTAGACCGGAGGTCTCTAACACCTTAAGGTTTTGGGGTCTGGATGGCTAGGCCAATTTGTGGAACGTCGCAGTTAAGCGCGCATGTGCGACGACAGTATTGGGAGGGGTGACCTCCCGGGAAGGGTGCCCCAGAGATCCTACAAGTGGTATCAGAGCCATGGTTGAAAATCCAACCTCTGAGTCCATGGAGACGGCCATGTTGATGGTGATTTCAACCTCTGAGCCGGTTGGACCATGTTGGTGGGGACAGGTGAGTCCCAAGTTTGGCTTAAGGGGGCGGTTGTTGGGATATGCCCAACTTGTGAATGGTGCCTAGCTGTGAGGCTTGCATAAATTGGCTAGACCGGAGGTCTCTAACACCTTAAGGTTTTGGGGTCTGGATGGCTAGGCCAATTTGTGGAACGTCGCAGTTAAGCGCGCATGTGCGACGACAGTATTGGGAGGGGTGACCTCCCGGGAAGGGTGCCCCAGTGATCCTACACCATGAAGGGCTCATGTTGCTGCTTGCTTCTGCATGGTTTTTGCTTTTCTTCTCACGGTTCATTATTAATGCTTTTTTTTTTCATTTGTCACAAATCCCTGGTATCATTAGAAAGTTTTCAATTTGAAACCGTTTGTATTTCCAACATGGATCAGATAAACTGTATGTCTCTCTCAAATGTTTGTGTTCTATATTGGCAATGTACGCAGGGTGTCAGTTGATAATGTTTTAACCGATGCTACTGTCATACATTCCATAAAAGCTGCTGTCATTAGCTTGATTACCTATTTCCCTTTACTCTTTGCCATGCTCATATATTACCGATTTCATCTGTCATTGTTCCTATCTCCCATACTGACATATCCATCATACATTCCGACAATTAGTTCAGTTTCTTACTTCATTGTCATTTCCTAGTAATTCTGCGATGTGAGACCGTGTAATGGCATACAAGCGCAATTCATATTAACATGGGCCTTGTAAACAAGTGTGCCTCACAGGGATAAGAGCTTCAGTGGCCAGCCATTTTGATGTAGTGGCACCTCAAGCATGGCCACAGGGACGCGCCGCCTCATCAGCCGCCTCACATGGCGCCGCAGTGACACCTCTGGGCCAAGCATGTGATGGGATGAGTAAAAGCGTCTTACAAGCACATACCCTGCTTTTGCTTTTCATCTTCATTAATTAGCACCATTGATTTAGAGCTTTGTGTCAAAGTTTGTTGCTTTTCATCACTACTTATAGCACTGCTACCTCACAGCAGCTTATACATGGGCATAAGTGAAGGCCTGCACTAACACACAAATTAAATGTTCCCTCACATGCATAGGGAGTGCTAAGGCTGCAAGTAGTGCAATGCAAATGTTCACATCGTTCAGCCTATCAAATGTTCACATCGTAAAAAGAGTTTTGAGAAGTTTGGAACAAGAAGACGTGGAAGTGCGCAAACTTGGATAGGCGGATTCAGCTCACCATATGCTTACCATGCTGCCTTAACCGCTCCTAGAAGTAGCAGAAATATAACATTGATACTGACAACATTCATATACAATAAACTTGATCTGGCATTCATTGAAACACTAGCAACAATCGTTCAGGGCCTTGTTGAAGTTTTATGGAAAACTGAATTCGTTTCTTCAGCGTTGATAATCAATTGAATTTGCATGTGGGCAATGCACACTGTGTGGCCCGGCACTCTCTCCAATGCGGGATCCTCATTGCTCGCAAATGGAGGATTTGAACTCTCACCCGGCCAATCCGTTAACATCCAAGCTCCATCAGGTTGGTCCGGGAGGCTCTCGGGCCGAACTGGCTGCAAATTCTCCTTGTTTGGGGTTGGGAGTTGTGCCTCGGGTGATTGCGGTGGCAAGCTACAATGCCAAGGCACAGGTGCCGCTACGCCAGCAACATTGGCGGAGTTCACAATTGCCGGAACCCAAGCAAATGTGAAGCAAGACTTCTATGATGTTAGCCTGGTCGACGGGTACAACATCCCAATTGTTGTGGTGCCAGTATCGGGCTCTAGTGTGCGCGGGACTTGAATATGAATTGTCCGGTAGAATTGCAAGTGGTGTCGGAGGATGTTGGAGATGGAAGGTCGTCTATCGTGGGGTGCAAGAGCGCGTGATGCATTTGGAGAGGCCGAGTATTGCTGCTCAGGAACGTATGCGAACCCAAACACATGCAAGCCATCCACATACTCTCAAATGTTCAAGTGAGCTTGCCCAAAAGCTTACAGCTATGCATTTGATGATCCCACAAGCACCTTCACTTGCACCAAAGCTGATTACACTATCCTCTTTTGCCCAACCTCTTCAAGGTACCTACTTGCTCCTAACTTCATTCAAAGATACACACACACACACACACACACACACACACACACACGACCAATTTATTACAAGTCACTGGGGTATTAATAAAGGTTGAAATATCTATTTCTCCAAAAGAAAACACCTTGGTAATGACCAACACACACACACACACACACACACACACACACAAGACCAATTTAGTAGAGTCTTAATCAAGGTTGATCAAATGTATACATCTCTTAAACTAAAGACAAAGACCTTGGTAATTTGACCTACCTCAATCTTTACACATTTTAGTAATCCCACCCTTAATCAAAGAGTATGTTAAAGAGGTTGAGAACTTGTTTTCTAAGCCATACATATTATACACTTGATCAAGGCTGAGAGCTTATCAAAAGTGCAGGGATTTAATATTAAGAATTCACTACAAAGCAAAGCATGCACTACAAAGCAAAGCATGCACACATAGCCAAACATGCATATAGGAGTACAGTGGAGCTACTAGAACCCAATGTTGTGATATACAAAAATGTATCGCAAATCAATCCATATGACCTGCACACATATAGGAGTACAATATGTCTCTGGTGTCAGCGTCTTGTTGCATGTCCACCCCATCGGAAGGATTTGTGGTCTCCTCGCACCCATCACACTCATGTCCCTCAAAAGCACCAAACTGCAACCAAATGTTGTGAAGAATGCAACATGTTGCAATAATCTTTGGCAAAAGCTCGATGTCAGGATGTTTGATGCATTGATGCAGGTAACCCCACATCTGCTTCAGATGCCCAAATGTCCTCTCAACGACAATCCTTGTGCTGGACAACTTGAAGTTAAACTGTTGTGTTTTCTCATCCGTGTCTGGGCCAGGAAACGGTGTGACAAGCCACGGTAAGTCGAGGTATCCACCATCAGCAACAATGTACTCCCGTATGCAATGCCTTGCATGCTCAAAGGAAGGCCAATTGAGGACCGTGTTTGCCTGAGCCTTCTCAAAAAGCGAGGAGTTCCTGAGAATACGAATGTCGTTGCATACTCCAGGCATGCCACACATGATATTCAGGAATCGCATGTCACTGTCGACCACTGCCTACAAAGTCATGGAGTAATTATGATTCCTGTCATACCAATGGGCATGTACCTCACCCTCAGGTAGCTCCATGTTGATATGAGTGACATCTAGAGCACCGCAACAATTAGGGAACCCTTGCTTCTTCTGGAAGCCATCTTTCACATGTTGCACCTCCAATAGCCTCCTTGGCCAACGAATGAAAGTGGAGGTATGTTTCAACATGGCTGCAATGAATTGGCGAAAGACCCTGCTTACTGTAGAACGCCCCATGCCATAAATATTTGCAACATTATGTATTGGTCCTCCAATTCCTAGGAGATGCAATGACATTGCCACCTTCTTCTCGACAGTTAATGTTCTTGATGGGACTGCCTCCGCAATTTGTCGAGGGATTGGTTTCTGTTGCAAGTCCACCCGCAGCAAGTCGCACACAAACGCAAAGCACGTACAAGGAACTCTGATGTTCTCCTCGAAGCAGATGTCATCTCCTTCGGTGTATTGGAAGAACGTGTGCCAATAGTGTCGGCTTCGTGGTTTGACATACCACACCCCCAAGGCAGATTTTTTCTTGCGTCGTCGAGCAAGCGCACATGCAGCCATGCAATTCACAATGGAAAGCATAACCTCCGTAATAACCTCATCAGTATCTTCGTATGAATCATGGAGGGTGTAGTCTTCAGTTCCATGAAATAAGAACTCGATCGAAGACTGCCAATGTAGCAATGCTATCGTGACTACACTGATAGCTGCACCAATGACTCTCTCCTGAATTTCTATGTCATTCATGGTGCCCCTGTAGCGGCTAAAGTGGCAAGGGAGATGCGGAGAAAGAAGAAAGGCGGGCGAATGAAGAGATCTGTGATGTCTAAAATGAGCAAGGATGTAAATAGTGCCCGTGTAGTAGGGAATTCAGCAGCTTGTTTGTTGTTTGCTGATGTAGGCTTGTGGGAAGGACAAAGAGGGTTGCCTTAAGGTTAATGTGGCCGGGCAGCCAAGCTTCTTCCAGGGGTGAGGAAGAGGAAGCACTATGCACACCATAGAATTTTCCCAGAGAAGGAGAGCGTGCACAGCCTTAATAAGTGTAGCAATGTGAATGAAAGGGGAAAGAGCTGATAGTGATTTTGTTGCGCAGCCAGCAGGAAATCATAACGAAGGTTAGCGCCTATGGGGGGGGGCTCTTATACTATGGACGTATTTCAATTCTTCTCTTGTCGAGAGAGAGAGAGAGAGAGAGAGAGTGAGTGAGAGAGAGAGCGCTCTGAAATTTGCAGGTTTAGTGGTAATAGCCATGGCTATGGTGATAATTTATGATTATTGTAGTTAAGATGTCTTCCTTTAATAGACTTTTCAACAGCACAGATATTAGAAGCGCACAAAAAAACACAAATACAACTATTTCTCTGCATGGTGGATGTAGGAAATATTATAGCTAAAGTTAATAGATCAGGTGTTTGCTCGAATGTTGTGTTAGCTATGGAGAAAATGGCAGGAGGAGAAGGACGAGGAGGGGGAGGAGGAGGAGGGGCTCTATTGTTCATTATGACGGCGCTGCAGGAGTAGGGCAATTTGGGTGCAGGTGGGACTCGGGAGGTTGGTCCGTTGACTGTGGACGTTGGTAACCGGAATGCAGGCTGTTATATGGGGCGTGATGCACGCAGGTAGAGGGGGGATGTTGGAGACTTGTAATGGCTAAGTCCAGTAGGTAGAATTAGTATTGACTAGCTTTGGCATGACCCTCACAATATATAAACATACATACATATGTATATATATATATATATATATATATATATATATATATATATATGTATGTATGTATGTATATACATACATACATACATACATACATACATACATATGTATGTATGTATGTATGTATATACATACATACATACATACATATATATATATATATATATATATATACACATACACACACACACATACACACACACAAATAAATAAATAAATAAATATAAATATACATAACACACACACACATACACACACACAAATAAATAAATAAATAAATATAAATATACATATATATATATATATATATATGTATGTATGTATGTATGTATGTATGTATGTAGGTATGTATGTATAGTTATGAAAATAAGAGGAATTACTTAGTAGCAATAGTGATGCATGCAACAAGAGAAGGTATCACGCATAAGAGAGAGAGAGAGAGAGAGAGAGAAGAGAATTTGACACAAGATATACGTGGTTCACCAATTATGGGAAAAGAGCCACTTAGTGCTTTAATCTTCAAATTGGAATGGTTACAATGAACCTTGAAGCATCCTCTATGCTTCACCCTATCTTGCACTCTATGAGCTCTCACAATACTACTTTCATGTGAAGAAGAGGCCTTGTTTTATAGAAAAAGGAGGTTCCCTACAAGACAAGGGAAATCACCCCATGTGTGAAAACCGCCAATGTGTGGAAAACGTCCACCTTCGGCCGTCCATTGACTGCCACCCGTGGACCACCCCCGCCGACTACCGGCCACCGCCTTTTGACCGTCACTGTTAAGCTACTTTCGGCTAGCCATATTGTAATGTCCCCATTACTAGGCCTTATATATATCCAAGCCTATCATGTTCATATTTGTTAAGTCAATAAAGATGGTTTTTTTATCATCCTTGTGCAAGTTTGTACCCTTGTGCAAATCTATGCACACTTTGAATGTCTAACTAGTTAACCATTGTACAATAGTTGCTTAAATGAATAAGAGTACCTTAGGATTTGAAATTTAAATCAATAAAGGAACCTTGGGATAAGAGTGGATAAGAGGATAAGATTGAGCTGATGAGACAACTCAAGATGGAAAAAGGAAAGTCGACTTTATCCTATTTTCTATTGGACAGAAAAGGGGTTATAGTGGGCTAGTCTGGGAAAGGTAATTAAAAAGGTGGCTAGGTAATTAAGGAAAGGGGAAAGTGGGGGAAAGTCTCCCTTATCCTGAATCTGATTGGTCAAGAAAGGGGCTATGTCACGCTACCAAAGGAAAAGTTAATTAGCTGCTGGGCAGGTGATTAAGGACTTGGGTCAACAAACTTAGTCAAACTTGCCTAAACTGCCCAAAATGGAGCCCCACTTGTAAAATTCAAAATTTATGGAGTCCTAATCACTTGCCACATCCTCCCCTACTACCCAGTCAGTTGCCTTGGAGCCCAAGTCATCCCAATGGCGTCCTAGTGGTATCCTAGCTGGCCGGTACAGTCATCAAGCCTAAATTTTTCTATAAATACCTCCCTCCCCCCTTCATAAAATTTTCATAGCTTGAATCCTACCCCAAGCTTGAAGGAAGGCCATCACCTTGCAGAAAATACTGAGAATATTTTCCTTACATAACAAAATACTTGCGTGGTAAGATTTAATGAAATTTTTCATTTTTCATGAAAAATTTTATGACTTTATATTATGTTTTCATACTATACTACTCTATTATGTGATTACTCTATTACATGCATAATTCCAAAATTATGCTTATTTATTTAACTATCCTAAAAATAATATTAAAAATTCTTAAGTCATTTGGGGTTTCATATTAGCTATGCATATTATTTTTTCAACTTCATAATAATAAGTGTTGTATTCTCTACTACACATAAGTAATGCCAAATTTCAAATTTGGATTACTTTATTATTTAATAGTAGCAAAATAATGGTAGAATTTCTTTAGAAAATTAGCCATAAATACAAGTCTAAATAATTTATGCATTTAATTATATAAATCAAAGCTCTTAGGCTTAGTGAATGTGTAGTAATTTTCCCAAGAAAAATTAATAATATTTAGACATGTTAAATGCATTAAGTAAGCTATTTTTAATTAATTTCTTAAGGGAAAAAAAGCTAATTATATTGGAATTTAATTAGATAATTATGGTATGTTAATTAGGTATGTAATTATACTATAATGATTTAAAATCAATAAGAAAAATTTTTAGTAATGATTTAGAGCCAAATTAGTGTCATTTTTTATCATTTTTGGCTATTTTTATGAGCTAAATTAATATTTTCATGAAAGGAAAATTAGTAAAATTAGTCCATTATGAAAATTCTAAGCTCTTTTATTTATCCTAAATTTTTTTAATTTTAAAACTAAAATTTTAATATTTTTTATGCATTTTTAGGCCTAAAATGCTATTTTCTACTTTTTTTTAAAAAAAATAGCTAAATTTTTTTTAGGAAAAAACTAGAAAATTTAGAATTGAGATAAAAATTTTAGCAATGCATTTTTGATATCCCTATGTAAAAATAATGCTTAATTCACCTTGATTTTTCACTATTTTTGAGAATAAAAATGAAGATGGCACTTAAGCGCATGCAATGCACCCCTAATGCCGAGATGCAACCTTTGGATGCTTCCTTAGCACCACAAGTGAAGGAGTGCCCGTCCAAGCAAAAAATGTGGTTGGTGTCCTAAACCTTTAGATTTATTTATTGTTTAATGGTTTAATTTTACGCTAAGGTAGGCTAATAAAAGTAGAAGGAAAATGATAATTAGAAAAACATTAGAGTGATTGGACATGAATACAAAGACTTGTTTTTGCACAATTATTTTATATGCATGGTGATAAGGGTAACACATATTGCACCCACAATTAAGGTTTGTGTGCTTGCGGGTTGCACATGGTGCATGAATTTCAAGTTATTAAGGGGGGGAATATAATTCCATTTTAACGTTTATTAATACTATTGGTATGGGACAATAGTGCTAATAAACTATGTGATTCTTTGTACCCCAAACTGTTTGGACCGCAAGGTCAAAAATTATACTTGTTTTATGATTAACACCCGCTATTTGGGCAGGGTGTTGAACCCTCGGTTCTAGAGGGGCTTGATGGATGCTAACCCCTAAGGCCATCGAGTTTGGTTCCCACTAGGTGCTGGATAATTGGGGGCGGCGGACCTAGGTGGGTGAGCTGCTAGCTACCTTGACCAAGGAGCTAGTGGTGGATTGGCAACCATGAAGGTTACGAACCTCTCTTATGGGGAATGGATGCTTAGCAGGGGCTCTAAATGTCTTTGTCCACCTAGAATGGAGAGGGAAGGGTACCCATGGATTCCACTGGGACTGAATTCTAGATAAAGCAATGGAAAGGTTTTATGTGTATATAACCACCTAGGGAACTTGGGTTGAAGGTGGGGTATATACATCCCTCGTTTTCAATTA
This sequence comes from Cibotium barometz, assembly GCF_041138505.1. NCBI lineage: Eukaryota > Viridiplantae > Streptophyta > Polypodiopsida > Cyatheales > Cibotiaceae > Cibotium > Cibotium barometz. Next base: position 26,303,671 of record NC_141065.1, on the reverse strand, counting down.
AGGTCTTTGCTTTAACATACATTGTTCTAAGGTTTATAATAAAGGAACCTTCTTTAACATGTAAATAGTGTGGTACCCATGGATTCCACTGGGACTGAATTCTAGATAAAGCAATGGAAAGGTTTTATGTGTATATAACCACCTAGGGAACTTGGGTTGAAGGTGGGGTATATACATCCCTTGTTTTCAATTAAGGTCTTTGCTTTAACATACATTGTTCTAAGGTTTATAATAAAGGAACCTTCTTTAACATGTAAATAGTGTGGTAGTAATTAAATAAAGATTACTCTCTCTAAAAGAAAGTGGGAGATCGATACCCCAACGACACCATTCTATGGTTGGGTGGACCCAATCAGTCGGGTAAACTTTCCAAACTATTTTAGACTAGGAACTACCTCACCTTAGGGGACAGTATAATTCTTTGAGCCTTGGGGAGCCGAGAGTTGTACCTTAAACCAAGGGTGGATCTTTGGGGAAAGAGTTCACGACTGTGCCTTGCATTGATGGGAAAAAAGAAGTGAATTTCATGAACCAAGGGTCAATCGCACAGGATATTTGACTATCCTAAGACCATAAGGCTTTTTAGATCTCTATGTTTCCCCTGCAAGATAGGGCTAGGGTTCTCTCATACACTCTCTTTCCAGCATCCAACAGGTGTTTGGAAGGTATTTGCATGGGATCGTCTGAGCCTTGGTTGTCTAATCATGCGTATCCGAGTCCTTGGGGGCTCGGGTACATTACACATGGTATCAGAGCAGTAGTTTTGACCTTGGATAAAACCTAATTGTATGTGGATTTTGACCTCGAGAAATTTCCTTGGTGGTTCATAGGATGGAGACTTGGCATTGTATACCAAGTTTCTTATATTCCACTTGATGTTCCAAAGTGCATGTGATTCACCAGACTATAAGGTGCGTAATCGGATGATGCGCATAGTCAATAAGCTAGTACATCCCTACTACAATGGAAAATTTTACAAACAAACACGTCAAGATTATTGAGATCAGGGAGAATACATTGTAATTGATGCAAACCAATTGACAACTCTTAAACAAAACCTGAAGAGGATCAAAATTGTAGAAAAGTTAAAGGTTATTCATTTATATTGGTTCCAGAGAACAAAGAACCCAAATGCTCAAATCATCATTGACGGTGAGTTAATTTTGCAAGACAAGTGGGTCTATGATCAAGTAATAAAGATCCTTCATCCTCATTGAGTTGTATTTAGAGATCTTCCACTCCCAGGAATGCCACGATTTCCTTTTGAGTACTGGGTACTAGAGACTAACCTAGGAGCACCCTTTTATACTGGTCTTTTTACTGGGGAACATTTGTCCAAGGAGGTCTTGGGCAAATACTTTTTGTAAAAAAGGGATCAAACTCAAGTCCATGTATATATCTTTTGAGATGAATAAAGATGAGTGATTTTCCTAAGATGTGCTTAGATGCCAATAAATCCAACTGTGATTACTGCCAGAGTGTACACCAAAATCCAAGAGAAGAAGCTCTTATTAAAGCAAGCCCAACCACCCTCATTCAATGGAGAAGGTTCAAAAGTCGAGCAAGATGTAGAAGTTTGGGTTGAAGCCATGTCAGATTACTTCTCAACTGCTGGAACTATGCCCACGAATCAATCTATGTTAGCCAGGTTTCGCTTAATTGGAGATGCAAAACTCTAGTGGAAATAGTGGTGCAAGGACCAAGGAGTTTTGGAAGACTCCCAATCTTGGGAGAATGTCAAGGATATGGTGAAGGGGAGATATTTACCCCCGGCACATGAAGCCATAAAGATGAATGAGTTCTTTGTCTTGAAGTAATCTAACCTAACCTTGGAAGAATACTATTCTAAATTTGTAACACTGCGGAGATATGCACCAGCCCTATCTAATGACCAACAAGTTGCACGCTTTTGTCAAGGCCTCATTGAACCCTTGAATACAAGGTTGGAGGCTATGGGACCCTCTTCAATCCAAGATGCACTTATAAGGGCAAAGCCACTCGCAATTGAACTTATCTTTACTCCTATAGGTGGGAATTCATCCCAAAATGCTCAAGCACCTCAGTTAAGGTGTAACCAAGTAAATCCCCAACCTGCTCCATTTAGGCCTCGTGTTTATTTTGCAAATGAGGCTAGAACACCCCGTGGAAATTGTTTTCAATGTGGAGAATTTGGCCACTATCAACGAGATTGTCCAAAACTTATATGTCCAGTTCATACACCTCAAGCTGGAAGAGGTGGACGTGGCAGACATAATGTGTGAGGGCCATGCCAAGGCTAGTCAATGCCAATCCTACTATTGGACTCGGCCATTACCAGCCTCCGACATCCCTCCCGCTTGGGACCGACACCAAAACAAGACTCCTCCTGCTCTTCGATGCCAACCCAAGGGGGTGTCAAAACAGCAGTCTCAAACCCTTCAAATTTCCCATTCCTAAATTTCCTCTTTACTCAATAAATAAAACTTCCCCTTTACTCGAGGTCATCCGTCTAGGAGCGTACTCAACCTTTCTAGGGCCAACTGGAGGGAGCAGCACTTTAGTTGTTCCTCCTTGGTTCAAAGATTATGCTGCTGGCTCACTCCATCTTTCAGGAGATCATTGCTTTTCCATAACGGTCCCCTAAGAGGAGGGATTTCTTACCTCTGTGCTACACGCCTTCCCTCGTTCCCTGTTTAATCCCCACTCCGTAAAATAAGACCCCAATCCCCTGGAGAAGAAAAATTTGAAATCAACGTCCGGCCAACAAAAATACCCTCCGGACTCCACCCGCCCACCGAACCATTCCAACAATTGTCCACTTTCCCAAGGTAGTACTATCTACTAAGAATACAAGATTGGAAGACAAGGGCATACATTGTCAAGATTGGAAGACAATGACATACATTGTCAAGCAGCAGGCAAACTGTTGCATACCCTTGAGTAAGGGACAATTGGCTGGCCGTTCCCGCCAATTTTTCCTGATAAGATTTTAGTTCCTTTGTCCTTATATTTATACTATTTACTTGTAGCTAATTTTCCTAGCTAGACATGCAAGCACATATACTTCTCCCAAGATTCCATCCTCAATAGGCCATGTACTCTCGGTCTCCTCTGCCACATGCAGGCAGCGCCTGACACATTATATACTTTACTCTTCTTAAGTTTGGGAAAGGCTTATAGTAACCTAATCAATGTATTCCTTTTAAGTTTTTCCTATGCAGAAGTTGGATCGCCAAGGTGTTTGGCAAAGAGGATGACCATAGTTCCTAGCCTTTCCAGGTTCCTTTTTCCTCAAACAAATTCAAACAAGATTCCTTTTTATTCACATCTCCCATCTTTTATGCATAAAGGCTTGAGCAAACAACCGTTCGACTCCTTCCTTCCCCGGCAAGAGGTCTCAGGCTCTCTACCCAAACCTTAACTCTACGACAATATCGGCATCAGGCTTACCCCGAACTAAGCCGTTTTCCGATCCCAGTTTGCGGGTCCTTCACCCGATCGGGGCATCTACTCAATGGTTCTCAGCCTTAGCCGAAAAGGCTCTAACCCAAGGAGTCTCACGGACTCATTCTCCGTGCCGGCCTTTTCCAAGAGCTCAACATATCATAAATTCCACGGTTATCAACCCTAGCCAGAAAGGGTCAGTCCCCGAGAAATTCTACGGACTTCATCCGCACTGGCCTTTTCAAACAGGTTAGGGATACACCTTAGTAATCCTAAGTTAGATACTATGTTATGCTGGGTCATCCTCTAACCAACTTCTGGGTTCATTTTTAACTTTACTTTGAAAAACAAGACTTCAACATTCAAACAAATGTTTACTCGAATCAAACAAGCGGTGGTTTCAGAAGGTTTGAATTAGGTTTCATCGTTCTTTTAGTTTACCCTCGATTCCTACTCGTATCCCAATTTTTTTTGTTGCATCCATTGCCATCCATGGGGCGACTCCATGGAAGCTGTGGGAGTTTTTGGTTCAGGTGTTCGTGGTCACGACATCCACGAGACCATCCCCTTGCTCCCCCCTTCCCCGTGAACTTGAATTGAATACAAGGAAGTTCCTACTATAAGTTTTTTTTAAACACATTTTCCTTTGCACGTTGTTTTCTATATTTGCACGTTGTTTTCTATATTGATTTAAAGTGGTTCCCCACAAACAAGTTCTTTGGGACTAATGAGATTAATTTTAAGGTTCATTCAAAGAGCTTAAGGATTAACCTTAACTTGATTGCATTAATCTTCATTGCAATAGAAAGCATACCTGGCATTGCTTATGAAGAGGATTCCTTTGCTTAATAAGGTAAGAATAGATCATTTAATTTTGGTTTGAGAGATTTACTTGAGAGTGTTGCCATTGCAGAATTGAGTAGTTAAGTAGCCACCATAGCAAGAGTGAAAAGAGAATTCTTCCCTTAAGATTAACTTTAATCTTCCTTAAGATCCAAGATGATTTAGGGTTGCGAGAAGTGATTAGATCAAATAAGGTAACCTTAAGAAAACCCCTAAAACTTTATGGTTATTAAGAGAGGAAACTTAGGAAGCTCTTTGATTGCAATAACTTGTGTCTTCCTATGAATCTTTATATGGCTTTAGCTTTGGTAAGATTGTTACTTGAATTGAATCCTACTTTAAATAATTACCCTTGAGTCAAGAGAGTAGAATCCTTGAGTATTTACTTATGGTTCTCCTCAATACTTGATGAGGTGAATCCTATCTACCATTTAGATAATGCATTGTGTGTGTGGGGAACAAGAGAAGAAGGAGGTGCGACCATATCACAAGACCACTTAATTGCCTAGCCTTGATGAAAGAATATACATTTGGGAGGCTGCAAGCTTAAGCTTGACCTCGTTTTGAAAGAATACAAATTACATAAAGGAAATTTAGGATCCATCCTCTTGATTTAACTTGACATACTTAATTGAAACACTTTCAAATCAATTATGCTCTTAAGTGCCTAATGCAAGTTTCATTCAAATTGGGGAATGGGTTTCAATGATGCAAAATGATAATGGTGGAAAGGCACTCTTGATTAGGGATGATTTAATTCTTATCTTCCTTTAGTGAGCTTAACTTCAATGAGAAGATTATGAGAAAGCATTACCCTATCCTTGCTTACCCTTAGTTAAACTTCATACAAGCTTCCCAAGCTTCTTGAAACCTTGCTTTACTAGTATGCATTCAAAACTTCCTATGAATGGGAAGATGATTCTTGCATTATGAAATACTTCTTTGCTTAAAAGAAAAGTGAGTGAAAAAGGATGAGAAGAATGAGAGATTATCCCTTTTATCTTCTACTTGATTCAATGCAAGACTCCTTAACATTGAGACTTATGAAAGCAAGAAACTTACACATACCTCACTTCTATGAATGAAGAGACTTTTATGAATGATTAAGAGACTTTAATAAAATCAAGATTATACCCTAATTCCTTCTATAATGAGAAAGCCCTTTCCTAAAGTATACAAGACCATGCTTACACATTACCCTCTTCTTGAAAGCCTTCAAGAAGTGAATCTTTCATGACCATCATTAATGATTTAACTCATTTACTAAAAAAATATTAGGAGAAACATGCGTTCCTTCCATTACTACCTTCAAAACTTTCCTTCTTTATGACATGAAATAAAGAAATGAAATAAAAGGTATGAGCATGACAAGTTAGGCTAATCTCTTTGAATAATCAAGAATGCCCATGTCTTATGCATATGGAAAATTATAACTCCTTTATGAATGCAAGAGAAAAAAAGAAAATTGATTTATTTCTACCCTTTCCCCCTTCTATGGTTCACAAGCAACAAGAGGGTTATGCATAAAATTATGCATAATAATTCTAAAAAAAATTGGACATAACCTCCCCTCTTTATGCATGATTTTTACCATAAAACAAGAGGGTTTTCATTACCCCTTATCATAAGATAATAAATGAAAGAAATAACTTGACTAGAAGCTTTAAATTGAAAGCATAACACTTAATCTTCATGCCCTTAATCACTTATCAAGAACAAGACATAAACTTTGAAAAGATAAAGAGAAGACTATGTATGAAAGAAGCATAAGCATATAGCTAAGAAGAGGGTTTCCCTCTTCTTAAAGAGGCTTACCTTGATGTATTATTGATGCTCCTTGCTTGAGGAAAGGGGTGAAAGAAGATGGTTAAGCTTGAGGGAGAAGCCTTGACGTGAAGAGGATGCCCTTTGATGAAGAGCTTCAATGGAGAAGCTTCATTTTCCCTCTACTTCTACGGCTATGTAGAGCCTTCAAATGGCCTCCAAAATGAGATATGAGGCTTGAAATACAAGGATAATGGGGTTAGGTAATGGCCAAAGGGTTCTCTTGAACCAAAACATGAGCTAGCAAGGCATGAGATGAAGAAAAGAGCATGTAGGTGAAAAACGAAATTAGCATGGAAGAGGGCAAGCTCCTAGCTCACAACTAAAGAAGCGGCTATGGCCAAGCTACATAGGGTTTGGTTAGCTATCATGGGGGCAAGCTTCCCCTAGAATCTCATGAGCAAAGAAGAAGGGAGGTGAGAGCTAGAAGAGAAGAGGGTTTCACTCACAAAGCAAGCTTTCCATGAAAGCTTCAAAGTGAAGAAATGAGAATGAGAGTTAAAAATTTTACAAAGCAAGGGGTCCTTTATATAGCAAAGGGGCTCCCCAAAATACACTAAGCCTCTAGAAAGTTCCCATAAGCCCCCATTCTCCCCTCTTGAAAGGATTAATGAAGAGGTCTTTCAAAATTCCCGCGGCTCACTATCTTAGGAACGAACCCGTAAAATAAGCTATCTTTTAAAATTTCCTAGATTTTCAATTATTTTGGGCATTGGCCACTGCAATTCATTAAATCATGTTATTTTATCTTGTTTAGAACTCTCAACTCATATGGTAATAGCTGGCCTTAAGAAATTTGAGAAAAAGACTTTTTCTGTCCCGGAAGTGCCAAGTAACTCAGTCTGATGAGGAATTTCTTTGATTAAAGACTTAGAGAAGCTTGATATTTTATTCTTAAAGGATAAGTAGCCCTGGGGGAAGGCCATTACATAATGGAAATGGAGGACGTAATGAAAACAGAGGAGGTAATGGAAACGGAGGACAAGAAAGATGACGTGGAGCAATTGCCCAGGCCAATGCTGCCAACGTCGATGAACCCACTCTTGCAGATGTAGTTTAGAGTCGGCTACTTTTTTATTTTGGATAGCTACCTAGGTGTAGGTATGTTCAAGATGAGGACATCTTGACCCTTTTTAAGGGGGTTTGAATGTAATGTCCCATTACTAGGCCTTGTATATATCCAAGACTATCATGTACATATTTGTTAAGTCAATAAAGATGGTTTTTTTTATCATCCTTGTGCAAGTTTGTACCCTTTTGCAAATCTATCCACACTTTGAATGTCTAACTAGTTAACCATTGTACAATAGTTGCTTAAATGAATAAGAGTACCTTAGGATTTGAAATTTAAATCAATAAAGGAACCTTAGGATAAGAGTGGATAAGAGGATAAGATTGAGCTAATGAGGCAACTCAAGCTAGGAAAAGGAAAGTCAACTTTATCCTATTTCCTATTGGACAGAAAAGGGGTTATAGTGGGCTAGTCTGGGAAAGGTAATTAAAAAGGTGGCTAGGTAACTAAGGAAAGGGGCAAGTGAGGGAAAGTCTCCCTTGTCTTGAATCTTATTGGTCAAAAAAAGGGCTATGTCAAGTTGTCAAAGGAAAAGTTAACTAGCTGCTGGACAGGTGATTAAGGACTTGGGTCAAACTTAGTCAAACTTGCCTAAACTGCCCAAAACAGAGCCCCACTTGTAAAATTCAAAATTTCTTGCTTTATATGGAGTTCTAATCATCTACCACATCCTCCCTTATTGCCCAGTCAGCTGCCTTGGAGCCCAAGTCATCCCAGTGGCGTCCTAGTGGTATCCTAGTTGGTCGGTATAGTCATCAGGCCCAAATTTTCCTATAAATACCTCCCTCCCCCCTTCATAAAATTTTCATAGCTTGAATCCTACCCCAATCTTGAAGGAAGGCCATTACCTTGCAGAAAATATTGAGAATATTTTCCTTACATAACAAAATACTTGCGTGGTAAGTAAGATTTAACAAAATTTTTCATTTTTAATGAAAAATTTTACGATTTTATTTTATGTTTTCATACTATGCTACTCTCTTATGTGATTACTCTATTACATGCATAATTCTAAAATTATGCTTATTTATTTAATTATCCTAAAAATAATATTAGAAATTCTTAAGTCATTTAAGGTTTCATATTAGCTATGCATATTATTTTTATAACTTTATGATAATTAGTGTTGTATTCTCTACTACACATAAATAATGCCAAATTTCAAATTTGGATTACTTTATTATTTAATAGTAGCAAAATAATGGTAACATTTCTTTAAAAAATTAGCCATAAATACATGTTTAAAGAATTTATACATTTAATTATATAAATCAAAGCTCCTAGGCTTAGTGAATGTGTAGTAATTTTTCCAAGGAAAAATAATAATATTTAAATAGTAAGCTATTTTTAATTAATTTCTTAAGGAAAAAAATAGCTAATTATGTTGGAATTTGGTTAGATAATTATGGTATGTTAATTAAGCATGCAATGACACTATAATGATTTAAAATCAAAAAGGAAAACTTTTAGTAATGATTTAGAGCCAAATTAGCATATTTTTTATCATTTTTGGCTATTTTTATGAGCTAAATTAATATTTTCATGAAAAAAAAATTAGAGAAATTAGTCCATTACTAAAATTCTAAGTTATCTAATTTATTCTAAATTTTTATAATTTTAAATTTGAATTTTAATATTTTTTAGATTTTTTAAGGCCTAAAAATGCTATTTTCTACATTTTTTTTAAAAAAACAGCTAAAAAATAGGGAAATACTAGAAAATTCAGAATTGAGATAAAAACTTCAGCAATTCATTTTTGATATCCCTATGTAAAAATAATGCTTAATTCACCTTGATTTTTCACTATTTTTGCGAAAAAAAATGAAGATGGCACCTAAGCGCATGCAACACACCCCTAATGCCAAGATGCAACCTTTGGACGCTTCCTTAGTGCGCGCAAGTGGAGGAGTGCCCATCCAAGAAAAAAATATGCTTGGTGTTCTAAACCTTTAGATTTATTTATTGTTTAATGGTTTAATTTTATGCTAAGGTAGGCTAATAAAAGTAGACGGAAAATGATAATTAGAAGAACATTAGAGTGATTAGACACGAATACAAAGACTTGTTTTTGTACAATTGTTTTATATGCATGGTGATAAGGGTAACACATATTGCACCCACCACAATTAAGGTTTGTGTGTGTGCAGGTTGGGTTGCACATGGTGCATGAATTTCAAGTTATTAAGGGGGGAAATATAATACCATTTTAACGTTTATTAATACTATTGGTATGGGACGATAGTGCTATTGGTATGGGACAATAGTGCTAATAAACTAGGTGATTCCTTGTACCCCAAATTGTTTGGACCGCAAGGTAAAAAATTGTACTTGCTTTATGATTAACACCCCCCAGTTGGGCAGGGTGTTGGACCCTCGGTTCTGGAGGGGCTCAATGGATGCTAACCCCTAAGGCCATCGAGTTTGGTTCCCACTAGGTGCGGGGTAACTGGGGTCTGTCGACCTAGGTGGGTGAGCTGCTAGCTACCCTGACCAAGGAGCTAGTGGTGGATTGGCAACCATGAAGGTTACGAACCTCTCTTATGGGGAATGGATGCTTAGCGGGGGCTCTAAATGTCTTTGTCCACCTAAAATGGAGAGGGAAGGGTACCCATGGATTCCAATGGGACTGAAGACTATATTCTAGATAAAACAGTGGAAACGTTTTATGTGTATATAACCACCTGGGAAACTTGGGTTAAAGGTGGTTATATACATCCCTTGTTTTCAATTAAGGTCTTTTCTTTAATATACATTATTCTAAGGTTTATAATAAAGGAACTCGCTTTTACATGTGAATAGTGTGGTAGTAATTAAATAAAGATTACTCTCTCTAAAGGAAAGTGGGAGACCGGTACCCCGACGGCACCGTTCTATGGTTGGTGGGTGGACTCGATCAGTCGCGTAAACTTTCCAAACTATTTTAGTTTAGGAACTACCTCACCTTAGGGGACAATACAACTCTTTGAGCCTTGGGGAGCCGAGAGTTGTACCTTGAACCAAGGATAAATATTAGGGGAAAGAGTTCACAATCGCGCCCTGCATTGATGGGGAAAAAAGGCATGAATTCCATGAACCAAGGGTCAATCGAATAGGATATTTGACTATCCTAAGATCGTAAGGCTGTTTAGATCTCTATGTTTCCCCTGTGAGATAAGGCCAGGGTTCTCTCATGCACTTGCTTTCCAGCATCCAACAGGGGTCTGGAAGGTATTTGCATGGGACTAACTAAGCCTTGGTTGTCTATTATGCATATCCAAGTCCTTGGGGGCTTGGGTACGTTACACATATATTCCGGCGAGGAATATTTTGACAAAAAAGGAATATTCCAGTAAGGCCCAATCTCGAGCAAAGCTCTCAATCGGGGCTCGAAAACTTTGTTTTTCCAATAAACATTTTATTTTTCGATGAACAAGTTAGGGTTAATGCACATGGCTTCTCCTCATAATGGGGGCCTTACAAACGTGCATCTTAGAGGTGAAAACAAAGGATAAAAATACATTTACATAGAGTAAATTAGGCTCCATACATAACAATCTCCCACTTGGAGATTGATGTCCACTAAAAACTATGGCTCCTTTCCATCCTGGCTTCTTAACTTTGAATGCCAATTGAAGTCAAGCAGAAGCTCAACTTCTCCTTGTTAACCACCTTTGTTAACATGTCTGCAGGATTTTTACTTATGTGTATTTTGGCAAGCTTTAGCTGTCCCTCTTCCAAGAGAGTGCGAATGAAGTGATATCTCACTTCTATGTGCTTTGTCCGTGCATGATAGGCTGCATTCTTTACAAGATGATGAATGGCACTTTGGCTATCACTATTCAAGACACAATTGTCTTGTTTATGTCCAAGCTCCTCCAAAAACCTGTCAAGCCATAGAATTTCTTTGCTAGCCTCCGTGAATGCTACATATTCTGCTTCCGTGGTAGAGAGCGATACTATCTTCTGTAACTTTTAAGCCCAGGTTATCGTTGTGCCTCCAATAGTGAAGACATAACCTATAGTGCTTCTACAAGTATCTTTGTCACCTGCCATATTTGCATCAGCATATCCTTACAAACAAATGTTAGTTCCTCCAAAGCATAAAGTATGAGTGCTTGTTTCCCGTAGATACCTAAGTATCCATTTCAGAGCTTGCCAATGCTCATTTCTTCGATTCTCCATAAACCTGCTCACAACTCCCATTGCATGTGCAATATCTGGTCTTGTCCAAACCATAGTATACATTAAAGAACCTACTATTGAAGCATATGGAACTTTAGACATATAATCTATCTCATCTTGTGTTTTTGGACACATATCCTTGCTTAGTCTAAAGTGACTAGCAAAAGGTGTAGAAACTGGTTTTGCATTTTGCATTGCAAACCTTTCAAGTACCTTCTCGATGTACTATTGTTGAGATAGAGTTAGTGTATTCTTCTTCCTGTCCCTTGATATTTGCATACCAAGTATTATCTTTGTAGCACCTAAATATTTCATTGAAAAATATTTAGACAACTCTTCTTTTAGTTCTCTTATATCTAGCATGTTAGCACTTGTGATTAGCATGTCATCAACATACAACATTAAGATGATGGTTTTCCCATCTCCTAATTTCTTTATGTATACACAGTGATCCGAGTTGCATCTTTTGAATCCATGATCTAGCATAAACTTATCAAATTTTAAGTACCATTGCCTTGATGCTTGCTTTATGCATGTGCAAAAGTGCTAATATATACGCATTAGCGCTAATGCATGTGCCTTAGCACATTAGCGCTTTATGCATGTGCATAAGTGCAATGACATGTGCGTTAGTGCTTTATGCATGTGTATGTGTGTGCATGCATGTGTGTATGTGTATGTGTATGTGTATGTGTATGTGTATGTGTGAATATGTGAGTGTATGTGCTTGTGCATAAGCACTAATACACATGTGTGTGTGTGTGTGTATGCATGTGTGTGTACATGTGTGTGTGTGTGTGCACGTGTGTGTGTGTACTTGTGTGCACATGAGTTATCACTTTATACATATGTATAAGTGGTAATGCACACGCATAAGCAATAATGCATGTGCATTAGCACTTTATGCACATGCTATAGAGCTTTATGCATGTACAAAAGCGCTAATACACATGCATTAACACTAATGCATGTGCATTAGCGCTTTATGCATGTGCATAGGTGCTATGACATGTGCATTAGTGCTTTAGGCATGTGCATTGGCACATATGTGCTTATGCATATGCGCTAATGCTGGTGTATAAGCCCTTTATGCATATACATAAGCGCTAATGCTTGTGCATAAGCGCTAATACACACGTGTGCATGTGTGTGTATGCGTGTGTGTGTGTGTGTGTACATGTGTGTGTGTGTGTGTGTGTGTGTGTGCATGTGTGTGTGTGTGTACTTGTGTGCACATGCATTATCACTTTATGCATGTGCATAAGTGGTAATGCACACGCATAAGTGCTAATGCATGTGCCTTAGCACTTTATGCACATGCTATAGCGCTTTATGCATGTGCAAAAGTGCTAATATACACGCATTAGCACTAATGCATGTGCATTAGCACATTAGCGCTTTATGCATGTGCATAGGTGCTATGACATGTGCGTTAGTGCTTTATGCATGTGTATGTGTGTGCGTGCATGCGTGTATGTGTATGTGTATGTGTGTATGAATTTTGGTGTGTATGTGTGTGAATGTGTGCATGCGTGTATGTGTATGTGTGTGTATGTGTATGTGTACATGTTTGCATGTGTGTGCATGTGTGAATGTGTGTGTGTGTGTGTATGTGTATGTATGTGAATGTGTGTGAATGTGTATGTGTGTATGTGTGTGTGTGTGTGTGTGTGTAAATGTGTATGTTTGTGTGTGTGTGTGTGTGAGAGAGAGAGAGAGGAGCACTCACATTGTGATGTGTGTGTGTGCGTGTGACAGCGAGGACTCCGGTGGCGACGGCTCTAACGGTGGCGGCAGCTCCGACAGCGGCGGCCTCGGTGTTTGGCAACAACTCCGGCCTCGACGCTTGGCGGTAAGGAGGAAGGAGAGGGCTGCACAGTGGTCAGGGCTTGGAGCAGGGAGAGGGTGAGAGAGAAAAACAAGATCTCGATCTGGGAATTTTGGGTTAAAAGTTTCGCGGCATCGGTGTCATTGTCGGAATATGCATCGATATGAGCGTCGATATTTGCGTCGATATAACCGTTGATAAGAGCATCGGTATAAGCATTGTTATTTGCTTTGGTATCTGATTTTGTTTAAAAAACTCCCTCCATACTTTTTGCCTCCAAATTAATTGGTGAAGGAATATACTGACGCCCGCCTAAAACGTCGGTAATTTGGCGTCGATATGCTAGGAACCTCTAGTAGTGGAATCGCTAGTTCCACATCTTCTCTGCCTTTCAATAGCATTTGAACCTTCTCAAGCTCTGATTTTGGGACAATAAAATCTCCATCATCCAAAGCAACATCATCACTTTGCTCTTCGTCAGCATTGTTTACAAAAGATAGGTCTTTGATTGAAACCTCTTCTTGGTGGACTTGTTCCTTGACAAATTGCTAGGCTTTTTTATGATAGTTCCCAATTATTGCAACCATATGGATGGGGATGATGTTGTAGCCATCCTCATCATAGAATTTTGTTCCCAGATTGAGTGTGCACACATCAAGAGTGACTAAATAGTGAACCCATTCAATAGGCTCTAGCTTTTCTTCCGGATAAGGGATGGGAATGTAGGCCTCATCCATCACATCTTTACACCACTCTGACCCGTCTGTTACCATACTAGCTTTTGATGCACTGCATATCCACAAGTTTTCATTATGTGCTTCATCAAAAGATTCAAAATTTTTAGACAAAGCTAAATCAAACTCTTCCATTGGCATATGTGTCACATCCCTATGGAAATGGTTCTTTAGATTTACTCTTGTTATCTCTATTTCATGTCGGAGATATAAGTAGTTGTATTCCCAATCTTGAACCATTTGGAACTATCTCATAAATGGTCGACCCAAGATTAATTTGTAGTTTGTATTTTGGCCAAAGTCCACTATTGCAAAGATATGTTCGTACTCTATGCCATAAGACATTACAGTTATATTTTCTAGAAATCCGATGGGGTTCTCAAGACTTTCGTTAGCCAACTAAAGGTTCATCCGAGTTTGTTTGACAGCGGGTCTGCCTCATTTCTCCCATATGCTTTTTGTAGCAATGCTAATATTAGCACCACTATCAAGTATGGTAATCAATTCAATACCTTCATAAGTAATGGGTAGCATTGTATTTTCTTCATCCTTGCTCTGGATCCCATTTACTTTCTTCAATTTGACCGGCTTGTAGTATGTGGTATTGGCATTTTTTACTTGATCAAATCATCTCTTATTGAGCACGCCTTGCTCAACCAGATGCTTTGTTAATCCTTCCCACAATTTAGGCATTAATTTCATCAACTAAATCAAGGGCAATATGCACTTGATAGGAGCACACAGAATAGCTTGCAAATCATGAGGCTTTGATGCTTCTGGCTTGTTCATGGAAGGTATCCGTAATGTAGCAATTTTTTCAATGTATTGACCCAAATCAGATAGGTTTGTGTCTGATTCCGGCATCTTCAGGTTCTCATGGAAAGCAATAGTTTCACTTTTGTTCAATCTCCTCCAATCTAGGTCCATTTGTGATAATGGTGGGGAGATGTTATCGTGTGACCAATGTTTCATCGTGTTCTTATGAACCCCTTCCCTCAATTTATGTGCTTGTTGCTCATCCATTTCCAAGATGTCGTCCAAGTTAGCATTTCCTAGCATGTTCTCACTTGCAGGCATTCCCTTCCTGCTCTTGGATTGAAGCCACTTCTGTGAGCTCTAGATTAGGTCTTTTGGACACAAGTCCATTTTTGAAATCAGGCGATGGACCTTCAAACATTGTTTGAGTGTCCTTAATGAGTTGCTGATGCACAACTAATCTCACCTTTTCTTCCCTCAGAGTAGGGTACTCCTGTAGTTTCTTGGGGATCTTTGTAAATGGAGTGATTTGACTATTGTAAGCATCCAAGGCTACTTGCAATGGCTTGTGCACTTTGTCAACAATCACAGATCCTCCTGAACTAGACTTAGAGCCTTTTTATTGCTTGTGATTTGGTTCTAGCTTCTGCTTGCCTTTGTCCATTACGTCTGTAACTTGATCTTACACTTCTTGCAAAGTAGATTTAGCTTTCTTATGTCATCTAGACCGAGTTTTGTGTCCTATTTTATTCTTGATTGTTTGATCTAAAGTTCATTTATCTTATTCTGAGGCTAGGATGGTTGTCTTTGCTTGAGATCTTGTGACCACTTTCAAGGATAGCCAATCTGCCTCAGCTTTTGAGCTATGGGGGGATGGAATCACACCGATGTAATTTAGGTTTGCCTTTTGACTAGAAATAGAAGCATTGACTGACCTTATTGGACAATCTTTTGGCAAATTATCAACACAAAAACCTTTGAAATATCTTTCAATTGGTGGGAATCTTGGTCTTGGAGGAGATGGTTCAAGACAATCCTTCACAAAGTGATTTCTTCCGCATCTGTAGCATTTGATACTTGGAGGATTTGGTGTTGATCTTCTTTGCGGATATTGCTGTATGGGTCTCTACGAGTATGGTATCATTAGACCTACAAGCATCATGGAATTTGACTCCTCATTCATGTCTATAAATTCAGCTTGAGGGTCAATCCATTCATAATCCAACTCTTGCGCATACGGCTGAGTAATTACCGAATCCGGACTAGGTTCTTGATACTTCGCTTCAACATAATATATTGGAACAGCTCCAAGTGGAGGTGGTTGAGACCCAGTACTGGTCTTGCAATTTCTTGACAAGGGTATGTCTATGGATAATTATTTTGATTATTGCCTTGATAATTAACTTGATTTTGAAACATCCTTTCACGCTCCTTGGCCAGTGTATTGATGTGTCTGCAATCTTTAGTGACATGCATTGTGTTCCACTTGCAAACTTGGCACCAACACTTTGTAGGAGGTTGATTTTCACTAG
Source organism: Cibotium barometz (assembly GCF_041138505.1). Classification (NCBI taxonomy): domain Eukaryota; kingdom Viridiplantae; phylum Streptophyta; class Polypodiopsida; order Cyatheales; family Cibotiaceae; genus Cibotium; species Cibotium barometz. Next base: position 26,287,498 of record NC_141065.1, on the reverse strand, counting down.
GCGTATAAGATGTGCATTGATCCATGTGATGAGGTCCAACACAAATGCCACAAGCATAAGGTCCAGTAGTCAGAGCAGGAGTGAGCACATATCCCATTGGGAGATAAGGTGGTCTATATGTTTGTCCCAACCTCTTGCATACCATATCCACAAGTCTATCAGGATTTTTCTCCTTTGTAGAAGATGTATCAATGTGAGTTTGTCGTCTTTTAGTGTATGTTTCTTGACTAAAAGCATCAAAGTTGTCGTCAAAGTCCATGGCATCAAGACAACAATCATTGAATGTTATGTGTCTGCAAGCATAAAGGTGTGCGTACAAATTTCAATTTTGAAGTCCTTCCAGGAAGATGGAAATCAATCTAGCCTGGCTTGGCTTCTCTTTTTCAAGGCATATTATGATTAATTGCTTTAATCTGTTGATTCAGTCTCTTATAGAGTCATGATCTTGTTACTGAAATGAGAAGATTTGGGCTACAGCATTGTGCTTTATGCCCATCTTGGAAAATGCACCAATGAAATCCTTTTCAAGGCGTGCAAAGGACACTTTGGATTCTATCCCAAGGGTTTAAAACCATGTCAAATCCTTGCTTTCCATTGCTAGGGTGAAGCCTTCAATTTATGTGTGCATGTCCGTAACTTGTTATTCCTCATGGACAACTTGCTTTTAGGCAGCCACATGATCGTGTGGATCTCCACTTTCGTCATATCTTTTGACAAGTTTTTGTGAAGTGAATGATCTCATTCATTGATGATGTTCATCTGCATGTCCACTGTGAGCTCTTGCTCTTCTTTGTTCCTAAGACTCTTGGCCTTCTGCTTTCAAGAGGTGCATATTTTAAGTCACCTAAGACTCTTGGCCTATTCCTTTTCAAAATTTGTTCCAAAGTGGCTCTCCCAGGAGAAGCTAGACCCCTTCCTATTGTCCATTCCAAAAGCATTGCATCCCTTTTTGAAACTGAGAAGCTTTTGTTTCACCATTGAATCCTTCTTGTCCGGGTCTTGCTGTTGAAGTGGGAGGTTCTAAAGTAAACACGGATTTTCCCTTCCATGGGAGCTTCCTTGCTTCATGCCATTCTAAAACACGGAACTCATTTCCATGCAAATCTCTAATTCGGGTATCAAATCCATCATGCTCTATAATTAACACATGCTTTGTGATATACTGCAAGTGCAACAATCTAGTTGTGTCATAATAAACTCTAGAAGAGTCCCTAAAGACCTCTTGCACTTGATCATCCTAAAATAGTCTAGTCACGGTGGCTATTTCTTGGAAGGGCTTCCAATCAAAATTGTATTCCTCTTCCGGTAAATGGAAATTTTGGAACAAGTCTTCAAGAGGAGAAGATGTTGTGGTTGCTTCTCGGGATTGATGCCCAACTAAATTTAGCTTGGAAGTGTTAGCCTCATAGCATGGGATTTCATTTGGCTTTTCTTTAGGTTTAACTATTCCCTATGGATCAATTTGATGTGGATACTTTTTTACTTCATATCGAGCACCGTCACTACCAATGTATAGATTGCCTTGGTAATTTACCAGAGGGGATACTTCAAATGGCATCATATACTCGTCCATTTTGAATGCATATCTATGAAGTGGATCCTCATAGATGTCCATCCCAAAAGGGTTCATATATAGAAATTGAAGGGGTATGTTGAAGTCTAGTTCTTGGTGAGGATCATCAAACGGGTTTGTTGTGAACTTTCCTTTGGTTATAATTGCATCTTGTTCCATCGATCTCATTTCACTTGAGTCCATTTCATTTGCTAATGTAGAAGACTCTAATGAGTAGGCTCCCAAAGAATCTTCTCAATTAGGATCTAATGGTTTAGCTGTTTATGTTCCGCTACCTTGAGTCAAAGCTCTTAAGTTGCATCAGCAATGAATGTCCCCAACGTCCAACCGTAGCACAGGTTGGGCAAAAGTTTTTTATTGATTTTGTTTCATTTTGCGGGGGTTACCTTTCATTTGTCCAAAAAGTACAATCCTATGCACATATATATATATTTTTAATAACAAATTAATTAAATAATTTCCTCTTTTCTCTCTCCTCTTTCTCTTTGATCTGCACCTACCACTCATCCAAGATCCCTCTATCTCTCTCTCGCAAGCCATGCCCTCTGTTCCAAATGAAGCCACACGCGCACTCACTCATGTGCGCTTGCACTCTCTCTCTCTCTCTCTCTCTCTCTCTCTTTTGAATCTGCAACCAAGAGTGTCTAATTGGGTGTGTGTGTGTGTTTTTTTCTTTCTTTCTTTCTTTTCTTTTATTTATTTATTTATTTTTCTATTTCTTTTCAATTCTTTTTTTCTTATTTTGACCTTTCTACTACTTTTATTTTTCTTTATTTAATTTTTTTCTTTTTTTCTTTATTTTTCCCTCTCTTTCTCTCTCTCCTCTTTCTCCTCTTTTTTTGTTCTTTCTTTTCTAATTTGTTTTTTCCTTCTACTCTATTTTTTACTATTTTTTCTTTTCTTTTTCTTTTTTTCTTCTCTCTATTTTCTAATATATTTTTCTTTTATTTTTTTCTTTTTCCTCTTCTTATTCTCTTTCTTTCTCCTCTTTCTTCTTTCTTTTTTCCCTTTTTTCTCTAACTAATTAATTAGTTTAATAATATATGTAATTATATATATATATATACATATATATATATATATATACATATATATATATATATATATATATATATATATATATATATACCCTTTCTTTTTTCTTCTTTTCTCGAATCTCTCTCTCTCTATATATTTATATTATTATTATTATTATTTTGTTCTTTTTCTTTTTCTTTTTCTTTCTTTATTTATTTTTTTCTTGTCTTTTTTTTCCCTCTCTCTTACTAACCTTCTCTCTCTCTCTCTCTCTCTCTCTCTCTCTCTCTCTCTCTCTCTCTCTCTCTCTCTCTCTCTCTTTTAGCTAATTAATTAATTTAATAATATATATATATCCCCTTTTTTATTTTTTCTTCTTTCTTAATATTTTATTTTTATTTGATTTTTTTCCTTTTATTTAGTTACTTTATATATATATATATTAAATTTTTTTTCTTTCTCTCCTTCTATCTTTCTCTCTCTCCCTTTCTATCTTTCTCTCTCTCCCTTTCTATTTCTCTCTCTCTCTCTCTCTCTCTCTCTCTCTCTCTCTCTCTCTCTCTCTCTTTTCCTTTCTCTCTCTCCTTCTATTTGTCTTCTGCTACGCCACACCACAGAATATGACCACTCTTTCTTTTGCTCTCTGACAGCCATGCCAACCCTATCTTGCTCTCACTCTTTCTTTTGCTCTCTCACAGCCACGCCAACCCTATTGTGCTCTCTCTCTCTCTCTCTCTCTCTCTCTCTCTCTCTCTCTCTCTCTCTCTCTCTCTCTCTCTCTCTCTCTCTCTCTCTCTTTTCCTTTCTCTCTCTCCTTCTATTTCTCTTCTGCTTCCCCATGCCACAGAAGACGACCACTCTTTCGCTTGCTCTCTGAAAGTCATGACAACCCTATATTGATCTCACTCTTTCTTTTGCTCTCTGATAGCCACGACAACCTTATAGTGCTCTCACTCTTTCTTTTGCTCTCTGATAGCCACACCAACCCTATCAATTTTGGGCTTTTGTCCTTCTTGTTGGCCACCAAGTGGTGATGGCACGGCTCAACACTGGGTGTGGGTGTGTGTGTATGTGTGTGTGTGTGTGTGTGTGTGTGTGTGTGTGTGTGTGTGTGTGTGTGTGTGTGTGTGTGTTTGACACCCAGAAGAGAGGTTTCTCTCTCTCTCTCTCTCTCTCTCTCTCTCTCTCAGCCATTGTTCTACTGTTTGATTTGCAGCCAAGGTTGATTCCTTCCTCTCTTAATTTGAATGCAGGAAGCCACACAACGCAGCCTTACCCTCTCTCTCCTCAGTCCCAAAGGTCAAATTAGGCATTTCTATGAGTTTTACCATGCCTTGGAGTCGAGACATGTGGTGATTCCTTCTTGAAAAGGTCTCCAAAGAGAAAGTCTTCATCATGAGAGGTCCCTCCTTAAGATGTCATAAGAAACTCCTCTCAAACCAAACAAGTAAGGTGAGGTCATACACACATGGCTCAAGCAATTATAGCTTAATGAAAGTCAATGAAATGTCGCCACAAAAAATTATACAAATAATGGGAGATACATATTGCATATAAAAACATAATGAATAGAAAAAAAATACTAGTAGAATATATACATGGATATTTGTGATTGGTATACATATGTAATAAATAAAATAAATATAAAGATAATAAGATGAGTGCCAATAGTATTTTCTCTTCTATTTTTGAAAAAATATGAGTTTGTTTTGTGACTGCATTAAATGGGTGCACTCAAGTGCAAGATTCTTATTTTTTAAAGTAGTCTAAAATAAAAATATGAAGATATATAATGGAAAAATAAGAGAATGATCTAGAAACTTCGAAAATAGCATTTACAATGTAGTCACTCTTTACTATAAGAGTGAATAGTGAGAATAAATCTCAAAATCTTTGTGCTAGAGTGGGTGCACATGAGCAAGAAAATTCTTGTCATCGAGACTTATTGTGCAATGTGATGTGAGACCTAGTCAAGCACATAGGTGATTTAGTAAATGTATTAGGATAAGAAAAAAATAACATTATGTACAAGGAGTGATGATAATGAGGAAAAGAGTGCATTGTGCAAGATTTTAAGAAAAGTGAGTGGTGAAGTGCATTTAAAGATTGTGCCTTAATGTGTAGTGTCAGGGGCAAAGACTGGTGCAATGTGTGAAGTAGGCATAATGTACCCATACTAAGTGCATGTGAGTACTGCAAAAAATCCTCGAGATGAAAAAAAGGCTATCATTATCCCACCCCCAAGAAGATGGTTCACGTCATGGATTTAGCTTGCTCTACCAAATTTGAGTTTTTTGATTCATAGCATTAATGTTTTGGCTTTTGAGAAAAGGTGCATGCTTCTCCCTCTTTAGCATCTTGTGGGAGATCTCGACTTAGATCAATAGCCGTTTACTTTCCTCTTGTGTAGAGTGCCATCTAGGTCCATCAACTGGTAGTATACTGAAGAGAAAGCTTGAAGGACCACAAAAGGGCCTTCCCATATAGAAATAAAATTTGCATCAAATCTATTATCTAACTTGTTATTCCACCTTAAAACCAGACTCCCTTCTGCGATATTTTGTCTTTGAGCTTCTCATCAAATAATTTCTTTTGCTTGATGGCGTGTCGGTGATAGCATTCAATGGATAGATTTCTCTTACCATTTAACTCTACCCACTTTCAATTTGATCTGCCAAGATCTCCTCTTTCCTCTTTCTTTCATTCCTCATTGCTTCTATGGTTGGTATTTCAAGCTCAATGGGTTGGAGGGCCTCCTATCCATACACTAAATGAAAGGATGTAAATTGTGTGGCATGCTTGTGAGTAGTGCGGTAAGCCCATAGAGCTCCATCCAAAAACCTATCCCAAATCTTTGGTTTATGCTCCACCATATTTCTAATGATCCATGCAATAATTCTAGTAGATTTTTCCACTACCCATAAAGTGAGGATATTTGGGAGTGCTATGCTTATGCACAACTTTGAGTTATTTATAGACATTAGTTAGAGAATATTCTCTAAACCTCGAACCATTGTACAAAATTACTTCTTTGGGGGGCCCAAAACGGCAACAAATGTGTGAATAAACAAACTTGCTTACTTTCCTCTCATTTACCTTTGCCATTGATTGAGCTTCTATCCATTTTGTCATATAGTCAATGGACACCAAGATGTATACTTTACCATTTGCAGTCCTTCAAAGTGGCCCCATTGCATCTATTCTCCATCTTTCAAATGGACCATCCACAATGATTGGATGACACAAACCATGCATCAATATCTTATTTCTTTTTACCTAGTACACATGGCAACTTCTACACCAATATTGCACATCAAAGTGAAGAATTGGCCATACATACTCTACTTGAAGTATCTTCTTTGTAGTGAGGTCATGATCAAAATGGACACTACATGCCTTCTCGTGGAGTCCTTGTAGGATTTTTGGGATTTCTTTTGATGTTGGTTCTTGTCTGCACACTGAATCTTTACCTCTTTGGTAAATCACTCCTTCCAACAATAGAAATGTGCTTGCTTTCCTTATGAGTTTTCTTCTTTGATATTTGTAAAAACAATTGTGGAATTCACCTTCAAGAATGTATCTAATTATGGGCTCTAGTGATTCCATACCTTCAAACTTTGGAGACTTTAAAGTGGTAGTAGCTATCATGATCTCTGCTTCCATTTTCCCTTCCACTGCTTGTGCCAATTTGTTTGCTTCTTGATTCTCTCTCCTTGGAATGTGATAAGCTTTGAATTGAGACAGCGAGTTGCAAATAGCCTTTACCTTTGTTTTGAGTTTGTCATTCTTATAAGCCAAGATATCCAAAACCTATTTTACTATCAACAAGGCATCTCCCTTAACCATTAGCTTCTCAATCCCTCTCTTAACACATGCCGTTAATCCCAAATTTAAGATGTCATATTTTGCCTCATTATTGGAAAGAGATTTGGTTAGAATTACCTACTCTTGAAATTCAATCTCACCTTTTGGATTTACCAAAACCAGCCCATCTCTTCTAGAGACCTTCCTATATGCTCCATCAAAGAAAAGAATGTGATCTCCTGGAATTACCTTGGGTGGTGGCGGTAGAGGGATGGGTTTGATGCAGATGTTGTGCCAAATGTAGTTACTAGTCTTTTGACAAAGTCTAATAAGATTTGTCATGATATAGTTGTGGAGCATAGGAGGAGGGCACTCCAAGAAGAGAAATATCTCAAGAGGAGCTTACAATCTTCTATCCAACTCTTGGGATGCAGATGGCTTTGATGACCCCTTTTATAGAGATAGAGCTTGCAATTGCTTTTCAGTCATCTCAAAGCGAAAAATTGCCCAAGAGAGGAAGAACTTTTTCGCCTTTACAACTTTCTGGGAGGAGAGAGGCAATTGTCTGAGTCTTCCTTTACAACTTTCTGGGAGGAGAGAGGCAATTGTCTGAGTCTTCCTTTACAACTTTTTGGGAGTAGTTAAATAAGCCTTTGTTACTAGTAGCCTTTCAGCGGATTTTCGGTAGTGGGAGGATGCCACAGAGTTTTTCAACAGGGCTTGTCTCGCTCATCCCGTAAGCTTGAGGCAATGGAGGCCTATAACTCTTTTGTCAACCATCACTAGAGACACGAGAGTGAGCATTTCATGGGATTCCATTATCAAACCTCAGCGTGAGGGCGGTTAAGGGATTTGAGACCCAGAGATATAGAATATAGCCTTGTGGTGCAAGCTTATTATCAGAGGACTTACTCCAGGTGGGCATCCTTGGAAACGCTTACTGTAGGAGGGATTCAGACATTGTCGCTAGAGTTAGGAGGCGTTTGGAGGCCATTCGTTAGATGGATCTTCACTTCTGCACAATTTACTCTTCCTAGATCTCAGTTTCTTAGAAGCCTTTATAGAGTGTGGTTTTCTTTGAAGTCATAGAGGAGCCTCACCCTGCCTGAGGAAGTGGATAGAAAATCACTCATTTGGAATCACTTGATTCACGATCTCAATGGGCACATGATTGGAGAACATACACATGTTGGATGGGGCCAAGTGGGAGAGAGGGCTTGGCACTTCCCTATACGTTGAGTGCCAGCTCTTTTTCACCGCATCACTCCCAAGGGGTATTTGTTGGTATGATATTGTCACATCTTGGAGATATGCAAGTGTCCAGTCTAATGACTCCCTGGTAGAGCATTTGAGTGACTCCCTCAAAAGTGCACTCGCATTCAGGGCATATTTTATGGGTGCCATTGGTTCTTTAGGTTGGATCAGTGGAGAGAGCTTCAAGATGATCAGCCTTTTTGGTAGGGGTAATTTTCGAAGACTAGTATCCCTCTTTTGGTTACTTGCGGGTGAGGAGGCACAAGTTCTTTTTACTTCCAAGTGGCAAACCACAAGAGTCTATTCACAATTGCCGCTCCTTGTGATTTGGATATTTTTTGCTTCTCCTTGGTAGAGAGCTAGAGTCGTTGCGCTACAAGACAAGCAATGGCACTTAGATCGAGACGTCTCAGTCTCATCCTTCGAAAAGTGGAGAATGTGGTTGAGGGAGAGACAAGCACTATATCTGAGGTTGATTGGGATCCAGGGGGGTGGACCTGGCCTCCAATCTCAATGACACAGCCCCCTTCTTTCAGTATTTTGGGAAGCTTGCGAGAAGAGCTATGAAGATAAGCGAGAGACCTCATTCTCATTCTAGGAGCCTATACTAAGCATCAAAGGATATTTCAAAGCCTTTTTTGGAGAGTTTCTGAAGGAGGCTATGGGATTCTTGGTGTCCAAGGAGGATCGCCTACTTTTTATGGATGGTCATGCACGAAGGATTGCCAATTGGGAATTGGCTTGCTCAGATGGGGATGCCAGGAGATTGTTTCAGATGCATTGACCCTACTCATGAGACATTGAGCCATTGTTTATGGTCATGCGACTTCGCACATATGGTTTGGAGAGGCACATGCACGACTTTTTTGAGATGGACACTCTTGATATGATTTTCTACATCCATTCAGGGTCTTGTGTTCTAGAGGATGCAATTAGTATTCCTTTATCTGCATTAATAGAGACGTCTTCATAGAGTTGCACAAAGATTTTTGATATAATGGCCAACATTACAGGATGGTGTATATGGAGAGACAAAAGCAAGTTTGTGTTAGGAGGTCGGTCCTCCTTCTACTGACACATCATTGCTGAGATTAGGGGAGAGATTAGCATGAGGGGTGGTGTTGCGAGATGGGAGTATTCTTCTCCTTGGTGGCTACTCTTATATTTCTATCCCCCACCATAGCGCTTTTGCACGATTCTAGAATATAATGAGACATGTTTTATTGTTTTTTTTTTAAAAGAAAGTCTTAGAGGTCGTGGCTTGGATCTAAGCTACAAAGTTCTCACAATAGAGTATATTTTGTTACATGGACATCTAACGAATAGGTTTTTTTTTCCCAAAAAGGGCAGATAGTTGTATTAATTAGAGAAAAAGGTGGAGAGAAAAAAAAAGAGGCTTAACTTTGTTTTGGGGAGTAAGCTATCTGTAACAAAAAAGGATGAGATTCCAGTCAAGCCACTAAACATTACAATGCAGGTTTGATGTGACAGGTTTCAGAGAATGCCTTCCAGACTGACCTAATGTGTGCAAACACTTGAGCATCCCTAACGAATAGGTTAAGAAAGCAGCCTCTCAAATAATGAAGAATACATTATTCACACTACATTTGCAGCCTCCTATTTTTAGTCCATATGTTACTTGCCAATCATGGCCATACTTCCAGGCTAGAACACAAAAGGTTTGTACATAATATAAAATTCAATCAAATAAAATAGCACAATAATATTCAACAGTTTTCTAGGTTTTCAATCATTGACTAGCATGATATCCTCATTGAACTCACCTCAGGCAGGGAGGGGCAGAATAATAAACATTTTGATCCAAGATGCTGCGTGCTTTTTCTCTGGCTGGCGGTCACCAGACATGAACGGGGCTATGGTCAATGTAAGCCATCATCAGGAGCATGATTTTCAAGACTTGTTGAATGTCATCACCTTGGCCAGATAGCAAAACAATAGTAGAGGTGCAGCAAATTTCAGATCAGAAGTTCAAAGCTATCAAGAGCACAGGCTGCCAGTCACGTGCATTATCAGAAGCATGATTTTCAAGCAAATTGATACAATCATAACACCTTAAATGTCATCACCTTGTGCCAGCTAGCAGAACGAGGAACTGAATAGAACTAAAGAGCACCCGTCTCGTGCAATTTCCGCGGGGATTTTCAAGCGAATTGATACAATCATAACACCTGAAATGTCATCACCTTGTGCCAGCTAGCAGAACGAGGAACTGAATAGAACTAAAGAGCACCCGTCTCGTGCAATTTCCGCAGGGGGGAGGGGGAGGGGGGGGGAGAGCACTTTTCTCACCTATGACGGAACTTTCGGGGCAACGGATAAGGTGTTAGCCTTTATCCAACAATTCGACGCAGCTTTTGGAGATGAAGATTTCTCAGAATCTTCAAAGCTCCGAAATGTCTCCATGCATTTCACAAAGTCAGCACGGCAATGGTGGTCAAGTCTTAGAGCGCAAGGCGAAGCTCCTAAGGCTTGGAAGATTTTACGAATTGCTATCATGCAAAATTTCCTTGCCAGTGATGCTGAAGACAAAGTCTTAACAAAGTGGAGGAGTCTTCAAAAAGTTTCGCATGAAACAGTCCAACAATATGTGGACAAATTCTGGGACTTGCAACTAAAGGCTACGGTCTATAAGAAGATCGACTATGCGGAGCAAAAGCAACAATTTTGCGCAGGCATCGCAGAAGAGTGGAGTGAGTATGTGAACTCACAAAGGACACGCTCAATTTCTAAAGTAATCCACCATACTATGGTTGCTTCTACAATCAACTTCAGCAAGAAAGGCTCTAAGCCTGGGGAAGATAGAGAACAAGGTGAGCAAAGACGAAGGACTCAAACGTCTCAAGCTCCTTCCAGGACTCACAACAACAACAAGAAAGCCAAGGGAAAAGACAAGGCCTTTAAGGGCAAATCTCGTCTTTCTCCTGAGGAGATGGAGCATTATCGTAAGGATAACAAGTGCTTCAAGTGCAAAGAACAAGGGCACGTGTCAAGGATATGTCCTTAAAAAGGGGAGAGGAATGATAATCCTAGAGCTACCATGGTGGAAGCTCTTCAAGCGGAGGATCATTCCAAAGGTTCACAACTCTCCTATGCATGGGGCAAAGTGAAAGAGCATGATGCACTTATCTCTTTGACCCTGGTTCTACTCACAACTTTATCTCCACCGAATTGGCAACCAAGCTGGGAATACATGACTTTGAGATGGGAGAGGTAATCAAGGCCGATGGTGCATTTAAGGGTTAAGAGGTCTCAATCACACCATTGATTGGGAAGCTCAGTTGCCATTGGTCTGTATTTTCTTTTAGTTTTGCACCGTCGTTTTTGATGCGTCATGAAGTTAGAGGAAGTGTTTGATTGTCAACCTTCTCATTCCTATAAAAACATCTAAATAAAAAAGATAAAAAGTTAAAAGAAAAATAGAAAATTGTAAAACAAAATAGTGCTCATCACTAGATTTGGCCAAGGGAAAAAACCCTGTGCAAAAAAATTGCCCTGGCTTTGGCTATTATTTTGTTGTTTGTAGATCATGTGTCATCGTTATGGTCAGATGCTTCCCCTTTGCTTGGTTGAGCATCATTGATGGATTCCTGGTGTAGAGTTAGTCCATGCTGATAGCCTTGTGTTGGAAACTCTGAAAGAGGATAAAGTCATTCATCATTATAATAGGCATTGAAGTGTTAGGTAGATCAATGAGATAGCGTTGGTGCCTTTGAAAAATTCTATCCTGATAGGCAAGTATATTGCTACAAAAGCTGCACTCAATGTCTTGGGGTAACATAATTATAAGATTGGAGGTGCTATTAAATCGAGGTTCTCTTGACACCAAGATTCAACTGTCACTTCCTACGATAGTCAATTTTGAACAGGATTATGCTCTAGATTCCACAAAGAGGCTAGATCATGTCTTTGTGGGGTTACACCCACAATCTGCTACATAGTCCTTGTGCTGTATCTTCAAAAATATGTTTTGCACTGCTAGCAAACAAGGGAGGCTAGAGATAAGGTTTGGCTAGCACATCTATTACACTGTGGAAAAGGGTGATACTGCTGGAAGAATAAATCTCAGGGGGGTCATTTACAAAAAAAATGCCTACCATGTGAGTTCAACAAAAGGATATTTTAAATATTTCAAACTTACAAAAATACATTTACATAGGGGATTAAATTATTTCATTTTGAAAAAAAATTTACAGATTTGAATAGAAAAGGATAGAATATATTCCTTCAAAAATTCACAAATAAGGGATTTTGAAAATAGGCCTTGAACACATGTGATATATTAAGTTTTCATGGAGTGAACCCCCCAAGGAATAAATCAACAAAGAATCGTCCACAACAGTCCTCTTGCAAAGGGGCATAATAAAGTCTAGAATGCATCTAAAATGCAGGAATACTATAAGACCCTTGATGGCATGGGTTTGTGCTATCCGGGTCTAAGCATGGTTTACAGGTATCTTCCCAATGATCCATGTTATCAATCCATAATACAAGTAAGGAAATAATCATTTTCCTTGTTTATTTGTTTAGGTACATTATGTACAGTGTTTGAGCAGCTTTTAAATGAACTTTCTCCAAAGAGAAGTTTTTGCAATTGTATTGCTTGCTTTTTCAGAGTAGGAATTTTTGTATTTACTATTTTTTTCCATTTTGTTTGAATGAGTTGTTCTAGATGGGTTTGTTGAAGTGTTGTGCATTTAGGAACCCATTTAATAGTTGAGACGGATTGCATATTTTTGAGGGTTTTTGCAATATTATTCCTTTTGGTTGTAACCGCTTCTTGTTTGTCTCTATTTGTGTTGATTGTTTGTGTTGGAGAGGTTTTGGTTTTGGTACCCAAATCTTGGCAGGCACTGTGCAACTCCATTGAGCCCTAAGGAGTGTTCTAGGTATCCATCTATGCACTATCGTTATATGTTTTGCTTTTGTGTCATATTTTTGCTCTAATGAAGATTGTTTACATTTAAGCATTTTGGTATATTTTGGCAGCCAAATTAATTGATCGATTGTCTTAATTAGGGATGAAGTCTACTATTGCAATTCGCCTTTGTTCTGAATAGGCAATTGGGCGTAGGATTTCTTTGGAAGCCAACATTGAGTATATTTTTTCTCCCCCCTTCCATAGTCTTGGTGATGGATTAAAGTAATTGGGACTTTCCAACCATAAGTGGGATTGTCATCATCTTGAATCTAGGAAAAGGATGATTGAGTTATGCTAATAGATGATGTGGAGACCTCATTGATAATTGGATGATGAGGTAAATCTTCCAGTTCTAAACTTTTTCCTTTTAGGTTGATAGAGTTTACTTGTAAAGTGTAACTCTGCGTAGCGCAATTGATTTGGAAGTTTGTTTGGCTCATCCATTGGCAACCTATTATAAGTCTTATAGTAGACTGATTTGGTTGAGTGACATGAAAGGTCATCATCTTAGGATGGTCTTGAATACAAGCTTCTATACTAAGTTTTCCCAAGCTAGAAGTGCTTGATCTAGAGAAACTTGTGAATTTAAGCTTGGATTATGCCAATTGTGGTTGGCCAAGTTCTTCCCATGTTTTGAAGGACATAATATTATAGTCAGCTCCCAAATCTATCAGAGCAGCTTTTGTAACAACATTTGTAGGCATATTAAGTGTTATGTTAATGGAGAAAGGTTGTATAGTTTGCTCAGTGAGATAGTAGTGCTAACCATGGTGAATCTATGAAAAAAATGGTTAATCTCTAGAAAAAAATAGTTTAATTTAAGTACGAAAATATATTTTTTCATCCATTTTATGTGAAAATGGCTCTACTTAAGGAGTTTCTTTCCTTTCAAGGTATCAAGCTTATGTGAAGATCCCTAAGGTGGCCATGCATGTGACCACGTATCTGACATGTCACGTGCACATGGCATGCATTCTACCTCAGTGTGCCACTACCTTATTATTGATGACATACTATGCCACCTCATCATTGATGACATGGCATGCCACCTCATTTGATATGATGTCACATGTATTGACGCATCATCAAGAAGGAAGAGTTGGCACCTCACTCTAATTACCACATCATTAGTCCATGTCATCAAAACATCCACCACACGATGTAGACATACCACATTATCTTGGATTTGGTGCCACATGTCACACACTTGTATGCCACATCAGCAATCCGTCTTGCCATGTCTTCAACTTGAGTTATCATGTCATCATCACCCCATGCATGGGTGTATTCATTCATAGTTTCACATGCATATAAAAAATATATATTTAATTTATAGATAATCTATGCATATGTATGTAAAATACTCTTATGATATAACAAATATACATGAATTAAATAATATATTATTATACCTGTATGGATATCATTTTAGCTAATTATTATTTTAGGTAATAATATAATTTAAAGGTATGATTTTTAATTAATTAAATTTTATTACTTTTTAAATAAAATAAAATTTAATTTCTTTTAAAAAATAAATCACATATAAATTAAATAATATATTATTTATAACTAAAAGAAGTATTTTTAAATTTTTATTTTTTAAAAAATATATATCTATTTAAAAATATCTAATATTTCAAATTTCTTTTCCATTTTAAAAATATAACTAAAGATACCAAAATTTATTGCGAGTGTTCAATAAAGCATTGCAAAAAAGAGTCTCAATGGGTGTGTTTATTGAACATGGGACTTGCTTTGTTGAGGTGAGTTAGATTGAGTTATATAATCGGTTTGTGGGGGCACTCCCTTACCTCAGAATTGGCCAAAGATCTTGTGAGTAATACAAGCCATGGTTTATGCACTACTCCATTGCTTTGATTTTGGTAGCTAGCTCCATTGCCTTGAGTATTCTCTTTAGGATGGTGACCTACACCCATGTCTACTCCATGCCTTAAGTAGCCCTTTCTTTACATTGGTAATAGAGCTAGATTCCTTTCTTGCATTGGTATCAGAGCATTGCTTTGATCTTGCTAGCTTTTGGATTTGATCTTGGTATTGCTTAAGACTTAAACATTTTCAAACTAAGTTTTACACAATTTTTTAGGATTGCTTTTATCTTTATTTGCATGGATTAGCAATGAGATTAGTGTTAATAATTTTTGAATATATATTAATCACTATTTAAAAAATCTTATTCTCTGAGTTAATCACTATTTTTGAATATATGTTAATCACTATTTTTGAATATATGTTAATTTTTGAATATATGTTAATCACTATTTAAAAAATCCTATTCTCTGAGTTTAGTGCACAATTTCCTTGATTAGTGATTTCTCTCATCAAATCTTTTCATAAACCCTAGTTTCCTTCAACATTTGCCTAGTTTCTTTAGATTCTTAGCGATTTAGGAGGTATTGGTGGTTGCTATTCAAACCTTGGTATAGAGTTTATCAAGAAAGGGTATAGATTGGAGTTCTATTTGTTGCAGATTTATGTGCAGTTTGTAGGTGTACTTGTAGTTTTGTTACAGATTGCAGTTTGCAGTTCTGTTACACATTTTGTGCAGAGTTGTGCAAAGTGGAGTCTACATGAATCTTGCTACATATTTATAAAACTTGCAAATCAAATCTTGAGCGAACTTAACATTAGTGAGTGATTCTTGATCAAATCTTCTTAATCTTGATCATTTCTTGCACAAGCAATGGTGTTTCTTTAAAAATTTGCTACAAACTTCAAGAAACCATGAATATGGTGGAAAAATCAATTAAGAAAAGAGTAACTATTGGATTCTTACAGAAATTAATGCAAGAAAAGCAAGATTAGTGAATCTTATGGAAGTTATGCAAGATTAAGTTCATGCAATCTTTTGTACACATTTTACATCACTGGGTAATTGAGTGCGATCTAAGAAGTTCTTGATCAAGAAAGTGGTTAACAATAAGGATGACTGTCAATCAATGTGATTAATCATTAACCTTAACAAGAACTCATGAGAACAATTTGATTAAGATTCATTATATCAAGTGAGACATGCAATGCAAGTTTCTTGCCCTAAGTTACAACTTGACTTATACAACCATTGATGGTTAGGAGATGGCCAAGGGTTCAAGCGTTAGAGTTGGGGGTCGGGGAAGCGCCCCAACTAGGAGGTCCTAAGTAGGGAGTGTGGCCCACCCCCTAGTGGGGGTCGCGGACAAGCACAGGAGCCCTAGCTTGACGATACAGGTTCATTATTAGTAAGTGATGGTCAGTTGGTCGCATTTTAAGAATGGTTCGCCTGCGTAACCACTCGCGTTATATATGCATCTACCACACCACGTGCAGCACCATATATGGACATAGTTATCACAAGCTAAGGTATCTAATGCTTGTGAGTATACATCCTCTACATTTAGTACTTCCTCCATCAAGATTATGTCTAGATCGCCATCTAAGCTCTGCGCTTGAGAGCGTATGGGTGGACAACACCATCACATTGTACCTGTCTCGAAATTTTAAGTTCTTGATCTATTACATTGTGTATTGCCCTTTGTTTTGCTATCTATCTTTCTATTGTGCTATATTGTTATAGATATATTGCATACACATACACATGATATTGTATTGTATATACATACTCATGTGATGATATTGCTATGCATGCACATAATGATACATATACACATGATGATATTGATACACATGCACATGATGATGACATGGACACATGCACATGCTGCATATGGTGATGATATATGTGGTATTACTGTGTGTTAGCTAGATCATGTGGACATGATCTCGAGGGTAGGTATAGTATCAAGTATCGTGAGCACACCTATGTCTATCTACCTTCTTAGGGATCATGGGGATGCATTAGACGTTAATGAGGGTCTACTAGAGGATCATGAGTATTTGACTAGTGATGCATCCATTATTACACACGAGGTTACTAATACTTCACATGTGGGTTTATGGGATACCTATGAGCATAAGCCTAAGCTTCTTATATTAAATATGTTAATCTACTCTTCTATAGCCTACACATGTTGGCTCATTCTTAATTTGACCACTACTCTTGGATCTCATAGCTTTCCTAGGAGCATTCTTGTGGTTGGATATAGAGTTCATGTATTTGAGCACTTAGACATAGTGCATGAGTAATGATGATTTTGCTGAGGTGAGGCCTTGTAGGAGAGGTAAGATTATGGATATGGAGCATACTCTTACTAGATCATATGTTATTGGTCTTGAGATATTTTTATTTGAGATAGGCATCATCTCAGATTTCATATTAATGGAGATTGATCTTTCATAGGATATAGGTCATATAGGGGCATCCTTGATGGAGATAGACTATGTCTATAGGGACGACTTTAGAGACCTTGAGAATGATAATCTTGTTTCTACTTTGGATCATACACATGTCGATGATATTGCACACGAGGATATGATATATGGTGTGGATCATACACATGTCGATGATATTTCACACGAGGATATGATATATGGTGTGGATCATGCCTATATACATATTAATGGAGTGGATCATGCCTCAAATTATTCGAGAGGTGCTACATGTGACGAGATGACATTGTTTCACACCTGATCTTGCATGATACCGACCTTGAGTTATGTTCATTTGGCTTCTACCATTGTCGACATGGTCCTTTGTTCTTTGGAGCTGTGATATTTCTCTTTGGATGGATTCTATGCCATTTGAGGTGTATGGTTTTTGATTATGTGGCATGTTATTCGGATACACATGTGGCACGTTTTGTTTTGGGGCTACTTCATGATTTATTTATGCCAAGACCATTCGATGTTATGGCCATGAGCTATGGATCCATTCAGTGGATACCTTGGATGATGTTAGATTCACATTATAACTAGATAGGCTTGCGAGTTTTCTCTTCGACCCAGAAGCTATTACTTCTTCAGTTTCAACAATCCATGATTTATATCGCAACTATCCATTTGACCCAGGAGGATATTTAGCTAGCTTCATCATCGATGATGGTTCCTTACACTTCACATTTGATCTAGGTTTAGTTGGAGCCATTCTTTTGGAGTTTTTATGGTTTAGATTCCCATTTGATCTAGGTGGCTACATGATTAGTCTCATCTTCGATCACATTTCACCTTCCTTTCTATTTAATCAAATGGTCATGTAACTTTGGTAGTAACATCACGCGACTCATGTTGTTGGCATCCATTTTCATTCACATTGACACTATTATGTTTGACGTTTGGCTTTTATATATAGCCTCTAGTATGTGTTGTTTGTGCATAACCACCCTTTGATTTCAAGGCCAAAATCACTACAGGAGGGGATGCTTTATTTTAGTATACACATGCACATGGGGCATGGGCCTAGCTTAGGATATCTTTATGAAAATGGGACTAGGGCACATGTGGCCTTGGGACTATAAAATGTACATGGCCTATGTACTTTGTACCCTTTTGATATCTTTTGATAATATACACTTTATCTTTCTTCGAGCTTATGGCCCAGCTTTCATGGTTGTGTCATGGGGCAGACTTCCCATGTCTAGGTGCTACTCCCTATGGTGACTATTCTATTTAGGATGGTGACATGCACCTATGTATACTCTATGCCTTGAGTAGCCCCTTTCTTGTAGGAGATGGTAGTGACATCGAGGGAGTAATTGACGGCAGCAAGATGAGTATGTAATGTGCCAGCTTGATTGTGGGGTGCAATCTAGGAGGTTTTAACTTGTGGATTGGTCACTAAATCTTTTAGAGCAGATGACAATGACATCAAGGTAGTAACTTACAGGAGTATAAGCATGTAGTGAGCCAGCTTGATGGTGGGGTGCAGTCCAAGAGGTTCTAGGAGAAACATGCTCTATATGCATTATTCACTACATCTTTTAAAGAGCACATCTACAAGTGGCAAGACTGCCAATTTCATGCATGCTTGGAATAGTTTCCCATTGGTGCAGTTATCTCAGTGGGGTGGACTTTGTTGAGAACTACATGTTCTCGCCTTACCGAGATATACAATCTGAGTACAAGTGACAAGACCGCCAGTTTCATGCATATGCTTGGAGGTGTTTTCCATTAGTGTGGTTATCTCAATGGTGGACTATATGTTTTTACCTTACCAAGAGATACAATCTGAGAACTAATTTATAGAGTAGGTATGCTATCTTCAATAGATAGCTTCCAATTAACATATTTAAGATAAAATCGTATTGCACTTTTAGGTTACCATTTTGGTGCATATCAGTTATCATCATGCAGAGATACACTTAGATGGAGTTGCCAACATGCCAAAGGCTTGCATCATTATCGGGGAGTACTATTTTTTCATTAGTGATGATCACTTGTATGAGATACATTTTTGTACAACATTGTTTCTCCCTTCATGATGCATTTACAAGGATTCATGGAGTCACATGGCATCAGTAGTAGATTTGGTCTAATGTACATGGTAGGTAAGTTCCAATCTTCAAGGTAGTTCTATTGGGTATATAGGTGTGGCACTTGGAGACTAGCACATAGGTTATTTGGAGTTTTTTTAAAGATTGGCCATGGAAAGGGTGAGCATGATGGTGCTGGTGCATGCATGAAGCGTGCTTTACGGTGTCATCAATGCTGAGAGTTTTAGAGATGCAAAGCAGGTGGTGGAGTGGTGTGCAGGACACTTGAGTGGCAGCACTGATATCAACATAAAATAAAGTAGCATACTCACACTTATATACATGGATAGTAGCTCTAGCATCATTGGATTGCTCCGTGCTTTTTGCAATATCAAAGTATTAATAATGTTGTTCTCTACATCTAATAAGCATTAACATCGTCAAACCTCTTCTCTGCCTTTCCATTACAAATTCTTTCCTGAGTTCTCAACCAGTTTACATGATGGTCTCTTGTTATCGAGTTCTCATAATGTGCTTTTATAATAAGTCATCTTGCTCTATATGCTCCTTTCTGATTGGGTATGGACTTCAACATCTTTCACCCACATGCACATCCATGAATTGGTTGAATGCAGTGAAGGGAGGTATTGAATACTTCCAACAAATGCATGGAGAACTATAGAGATCTGGTATTAGCAAATGATTATATGCAAGATGCATGATGGACACGACACCATGTAAATCTGTAACATATAATGTACAGGGTTTGTGTGATCCTAGTAAATGGAGGTTGCTTTGGCAAATCCGGACGTTGTTTGCTTCTTGCAGGAACATAATCAACATGCTTTTGTTGGAAAAGTATGTTATTTTAGAGGTTTTACTATATGTATGCGGAAACTGCTAATTATTCGAGCACATGCATAATAATACAGACATCTTGAGGCCAATGCTTGCCTATAATGATCCTCTTGGTAGATACATTGTGCTACAATGTATGTTGTATGAGCAGACGCATGAATTTGCCAGTGTATATGCACCGACAATATTAGCTAAAAGGAAAGAATTCTTGAGAAGGCTGGCTATCTATGCATGGTTTGTCTTAGGAGACTTCAATAACTTTCCATCGGTGCAAGGCAACACATCTAGGAATTCACACATGATTGCAATAGAAAAAGTGGCATGGTAGACATTTATTAGACACTGTAGCAATGGATATGTGAAATGTGAATTGTCATAACAAAACAAGATCCAAATTTTAGCATAATGCTAAATTAGATTATCAAGTGAGGCTTGATAGATGCTATATATTACATGTACACAGTGGGGATCCAAGCCTTGCAAAGGTATGGGTGGATTATACATCACAATTATCGGATCATTATCCCCATTATGGGTGGGGATGCATTTTGAAATTGCTATGGACAATGCAAGACTAGCATGTAAACGATTGTGTATAGTCAATAACTCCTCCCTATCACATGATACTTATGGAGAAAAAGGTGTACAAAATCATTGCATTACTTAGAGAAGATGTCTCCTATGATCTGGACTTAGCATGCAGAAACTTCGCAAAGAAGGATGTAATCCATCATTATAGAATATCGCACATGGTATATTAGGTGGCAAAGAAAGGAAATAAACCGGTGCAAAGTAGACGTGCAGGCATTACATGAGATTGCATAAATAAAACAATTAAATCAGGGGGAAGAAGAAAATCTATTAAAAGCACGATATATGATAGATTGCAACAATCAGAGGAAATTGAAAAAATGGCAAATACAAGCTAGGCAAAAGCCTTTACTAGATAAAGGTTGCTCGTCAAAACATTGTTTCAAAAGCTTGCATGCTAAGAGACAAAAGAAAAGCATATCGTGTGCAAAAACCTGATGGTCAGTGGACCAATGATGTAAATGCCCTTGAAAGGGAATGTGTGGAACATTTCCAATTAGTCTTTGCTACACCAAGGCACTTCTCGCGAGAAGAGTTGAAAGCGAAAGCTAGGATGCTTATAAATGTGACACCAATTCTTTATCAACAAGAAGCTGCATAGTTGGAATCCCCTTTCATGAACATGGAATAGCAAAGTGCTCTTGCCAGACTGGGTAAGTGGAAGTCACTAGGATCGGGTGGATTGATTGTGGAAAATTTTTAACTTTTTTGAGAGGATTTGGAAGACACTTTATTGGCACTGATAAATGTTACATGGTTATAAAGAGTGATGCCTGCTTCTTGTTGGCAAGAGGGCCTTGTGAAATTGGCCCCGAAAAAGAATCTATGCCTAAATTTTGTTGGATGTTTTACAATTGTTTGGGACAACAGCAGGGGGGCTAAAAATTAACTTTAGAAAGTCGAAGTTGCTACCACTAAAACAGGCAGATTGGCATAGTATACTCTGGCCAGGAGATATACTACCCCCAACCTAAATCACTAGGCATTTGGGATACCCTTTGGGTTGGAACATATCTTTCAAAGAAGAAATTGCATGGGTGCTCACAAGAGTCAAACAAAAGGTTGATTACTGGCACTTGTCTACATGACCTTTGCATGTCACGCTGGGAATAGTACAATCCATCATAATGGCTTACATATAGTTCTTCTTGTCGTTGTTGATTTGGGACAAAAAATTGATCGACACATTCATGTCATCAGCAATGGAATTGTTATGGACAAGTAGCTTTGATAAGAAGGCTTTGAGGCTATTGAAAATGGAGCATGATTGTAATGTATGGTGGGTTGAATATCTTGAATGTGCATTACCATGTATTGGCTCTAAAAAGTACCATGATAATAACTTTCGTAAAACAAGGATAGCCATGGGCATGAATGCTGCTGCTGCAATGTGTACGTGTTACGAGGTTGATTCATATCGACATTGAAATCTTTCCTACTGGGATATCTTGGTAGGTCATGTACAAGGACAGCCATGGGCATGAATGCTGCTGCTGCAATGTGTACGTGTTACGAGGTTGATTCATTTCGACATTGAAATCTTTCCTACTGGGATATCTTGGTAGGTCATGTACAAGGAAAAATATGAGGCTACTCCTACTCTTCCAGATTTCTCCAAGACTACAAGTCTATCGGGCACATAGGCCAATGCCTTCTGGTAGATAAAAATGTGCATTGGAGCAGAGCATTTGATATGCCATTGGCTGTGAGACTGAGCCAAGAAAAGCTTATTTTTTAGCACAAAAAGCAATTTTCACAACATGAGATATCACTTGTAGACCATTGTCGTTTTCACAAGCACAATGTTGATGGCAGTTGGGAGCCCATTACCGCCCTGTATGGAGACCTGTTGTTCAACTAGCAAGACATGGGGATATGTCCTATATGGAGATTTGTTGCTCAACTATAGCAGGACATGGGGATATGTCGTATATATCGATTGGGTAAAGACAGGATGATTAGCTACTAAAAAACTACCAACCAAGTTATATTATGCAGTTTCTTCTTTATAGACTGATAGCGGCAAGGGCATATAGATTATTGCTTCCATAGCCATGGATAAAGGAACATGCGGATTAGGTGTGGCATATGAATACTTAAGTCCTTAGGTTGGTGGAAAGGTAATTTGGAAAAGATATGGCAAAGCAAATTGCCTTTAAAATAGAAGGTTTTTCTATGGAGATGCCTCACGGGAACGCTCCCAGTCGGAGATTTTTTGGCAAAGCGAAAAAGTGTGGCTCTAAATTGTTTGTGATGCCATCATCAAATGGAGAGTACTTATCATCTGCTATGGGCTTGCACTAACACAACGGAGTTTTTGAATCGTCTATCCTCGAATATGTGAATAAGATTCCTTGGGTGCCATTTAGGAAAATGTTTGGAAGATATCCTTCTAGAGTGCACAAATACACTCTTTTCTTTGGCTGGGCAAGATATTGGGCTATATGGACAATATGGCTGGATCATAATTATGAGGTGTTTGCGCAACCTAAGATTAACAAGTATATTTACTTTCGTCGATCATTACGTCAGTTATTGCATGATGATCAATAGAACTACGAAGTGTTTTTCACTCTTGTTAGATGTACTTTAATAATAGCCTCTCATTTTGAGGGTTCAATATAAGATAAAATAGTGGTTTCACAAAAAGAAAAGAGTGTGTGCATGAGAGAGAGAGACATAGAGATTGATTCAAAGAGAGATTTGCTTCACAAATTTTGAAAATAATAATATATTCAATGACAACTTGACTGATAAACTTCAAACACGAAATAGATTTCGCAATTATGCTATCATCAATTTCATACATATTTTTATTGGTATTCAATTACTCAAGGAGATATTACTACTTCCTTTTATATACACGTTAGTGATTTCCTCATTGTTTCCATAGCCATGGATAAAGGAACATGCAGATTAGGTGTGGCATATGAATACTTAAGTCCTTAGGTTGGTGGAAAGGTAATTTGGAAAAGATATGGCAAAGCAAATTGCCTTTAAAATAGAAGGTTTTTCTATGGAGATGCCTCACGGGAGCGCTCCCAGACAGTAGGAGATTTTTTGGCAAAGCGAAAAAGTGTGGCTCTAAATTGTTTGTGATGCCATCATCAAATGGAGAGTACTTATCATCTGCTATGGGCTTGCACTAACACAAGGGAGTTTTTGAATCGTCTATCTTCGAATATGTGAATAAGATTCCTTGGGTGCCATTTAGGAAAATGTTTGGAAGATATCCTTCTAGAGTGCACAAATACACTCTTTTCTTTGGTTGGGCAATCATAATTATGAGGTGTTTGCACAACCTAAGATTAACAAGTATATTTACTTTCGTCGATCATTACGTCAGTTATTGCATGATGATCAATAGAACTACGAAGTGTTTTTCACTCTTGTTAGATGTACTTTAATAATAGCCTCTCATTTTGAGGGTTCAATATAAGATAAAATAGTGGTTTCACAAAAAGAAAAGAGTGTGTGCATGAGAGAGAGAGAGACATAGAGATTGATTCAAAGAGAGATTTGCTTCACAAATTTTGGAAATACTAATATATTCAATGACAACTTGACTGATAAACTTCAAACATGAAATAGATTTCGCAATTATGCCATCATCAATTTCATACATATTTTTATTGGTATTCAATTACTCAAGGAGATATTACTACTTCCTTTTATATACACGTTAGTGATTTCCTCATTGTTAGAGACCATGTGGATGCACACGCGTAAGCAGGGACACACACACACACATAATGTTACTTTATAAATTTACAAAAGTCCTCCTCCTTGAAAAAAATGATTGATTGAATCTATTTTATAGATGTTTTTATGAAGCTTCATGATGAAAAACCAAAAAACAAAAAAAATTTTAAGAGGCTTGCCGTTGTTTGGGAATGTGGAGAGAGACAGAGACGAAGTCGCTTTACGTCAACTTAGAGGGTTATACACCGAATCAACTTAGAGAGAGAGAGAGAGAGAGAGAGAGAGAGAGAGAGAGAGAGAGAGAGAGAGTGTGTGTGTGTGTGTGTTAGTTTCTTAAAAAAAGAGTATATGGGGGTCAAAAAGTGAAAGAAATAACTAAGTCTATCAAAGTCAAGCCAATCCAGATTGGAAGAAGAAAAATAAATAGCCTTGGGTACCTCAGTAGATATTTTACGCAATTTTTTTAAAATAAAATATTGCTTGTACGGATGTGTAAATCTAGGGGCACCTTAGGGTGTCATATTATTTTAAGTTGCAAGTAGGAGTTTGACAAACTTGTTTTCCTTATCACACGAAGAATATTCATTACTGATTCCATTTCCTCGTTCTTGTAGTAATGCATGAATTTCACACTAGTTGTATTAGGGAATGGCAACAGATGTTGTTCCATTACATGGGGAGGGCAGAATGTTAATGATGACTCCAGGAATTCTTGAAGGCTGATTTGATGGTAGGACCATGAAGTGTATAGTATGTTATATAAGAAGATACGATTTTAGCGAATGCAAAGATCAATACCATCCCTTCCAAATGGGTTCGCGTTTCGCTTGTGATGTTATAAATTCAGAGGAGCGAGCTTGTGATGTTATGCACTCATCAAACTAGAGGAGACAACAGATGGAATGATTATTTTGTGAAAAAATCTGCTATAAGACCTTGTGACATTTCCTTACATAGTAGGCCAAAAATGCCAAAGATTCTATACAGGATCAAAAAATGTGCTACCAAGTACAGGTTTTTCAAACCATGTATGTCATACCTACCTCCATGAGATGAGTATGGGGAACACTTAGGGCTTCACCAGTGGCCCTACAATTTCGTGATAAAAAAGCATAAAAGTAATTGATGACAAGTTTCTTGATAAACCACGACTGCTTTTTCGCCCGGACATCTTCGTGACCAAGAAGATAAACCACACCGGATTCTTTTGCATCTCGCAGGACTGCAAGCTCCATGATGGCATTATCATCAAGGACAATGGAGCTGGGTGCAACCGACGGCAGGTCTGAAAAGGAGCTCCCAACCGATTGGTCAATGGAAGTATCGATATTTTGAAGTACTTCAGTTGATAGGAAAGGAATTGCAAGTGGGTTTGATGACGATTGCCTGCTTGAGAGAAGATCTGGGGGTGCAAACTCGCTCTCACTATCATCTGATTCCTTTCCGTGGCTATCGAATTCCAGTGCATACTCCTGAGCCTCTTTTTGAATGAAGGTCTCCAGGCTCTGGAGAAGCAGCTGCTCAAATATGTAATGGTTCTCCTTGCGGACATCCTTATAACCATATCTTACAACACATCGAAAGAGATGGTAATCACGAGGGCAGACCCGTCGGAACAGAAACCGCTCAGACTGTGGCACAACTGGGACGGGCACATACTTGATGCACACAAAGACGATAGTTGAATGTATGGCTGGAAGGCTTTTCATGAAGTAGCCAAAGATGGCCGGAACACCACGAACTAGATCATTATAAAGCAAGCCTACACCTGGAACCCTGACTGTTCCAAGGTTAGCACCCAGCTCTAGCATATAATCCATGGAGATCCTCTGTTCAACCTCACTCTGATATTTCAT
This sequence comes from Cibotium barometz, assembly GCF_041138505.1. Taxonomy (NCBI): domain Eukaryota; kingdom Viridiplantae; phylum Streptophyta; class Polypodiopsida; order Cyatheales; family Cibotiaceae; genus Cibotium; species Cibotium barometz. The sequence continues at coordinate 26,261,539 of NC_141065.1, read as the reverse complement.
TCTGGTACCATAATGCCAAATATACATGATGATGAGAAGAACTAATGCCAAAGCCAGCGGTATCCAGCCGCCCTGTTGCACTTCCAACAAGACTGCCGACAAGTACACCCACTCCACAGCTCCGATTACTAGCATGAATGCAAGGGCTAACAACAGTGAAGTTTGCCAAATCATGACCATGATTAAGGTCACAAATGCTGTGGTAACAAGCATGTCACCTAAGACTGCAACACCTGAATGGGAAAAGAGAGAGCATATATTAGAGGAAAATATAAGTTGATAATTCAAGTGATAATACTCCAGGTAAAAATGGTGAAAAAAGGAAATAACTGCATCAAGTGGACCAAGCCCAGAGTCGGTAAAGAGCAGCCCAGCACACTCCTCCCCCCTCCCCCTCCCCACCCCGGCACCTGCCCCTTGTCTCTGCTTCGTGCACCCCTTCCCATTGTCGCCCCCCTTGCCCTTGCCTCCTCCCTCCCATATATATATATATATATAATATGCACATGGTGCAATGTGGAGTAAATCACGGATTGGTGGGTTAGTTTGACACACAGACACAATAATTGTTTGGACAGGTTCTCAAAGAAATAGCTTTTACAAGTCATGAAGGAATGCCTGTCCTTGGCTGCATGCCTATCAAGAGGCTAACCGGTTCAAGGCTAGATGCTGCGTGAGTGTGTGAAAGAATGTGTGACACACTATGATGCACCAATACGGACACATCTAGAACCAAGGTTAAGGTGCTGGAATAAAGAACCGGAGTCTGAGCAGTGTATGACATGCTTTTCCTAACAAAATATTAATATTTAAAGGTACTAAGGCTGGACATTAATGCTCTGCCTGCCATGTTCACACCCCCATGGGCGCCTTGCCCAGACCTGGTCCAACCTGCATCCACGTGTGAAAATGCTTTGTCCCACAGCAGCTCCTCCCGACAGAGGCTGCCTATGGAACCAGATGTGTCCAACCTTGACACCAAATCCAAATCCTGACTCATTAGCAAACGAGATGTGTTCGCTGAAAATGAGCTAAATAAAGAGCCCTATGGAATTTTTCTCGAGATGAATTTACTTACAATAAGCATGCCCAAGCCGATATGTAGTTCTCAAGCAAGCTGTTATAACCACACACATGATCATCAAAAACCAATTGATCACAGGAATGTAGATCTGTCCCATAAGGCGCTTTGATGTGTGAATTATCTTCACTCTTGGGAAGCAGTCCAATGCCAATGCCATTTTTATGACAGAAAATGTTGCCAAAATCATTGACCGACTAGCTATCATTGCAGCTGACATTGCAAGCAAAAACATAGGCCAAAACAAAGCCCCTGCAAAAAGTATTAAAAAAAGGGTTTTAGAAGCAGACATTACCAAAATAAAGGTGCAGATATCCATAAGCAGTATTTCCATTAGTATGCAGATACAAATAGAACTTAGGCTGCATAGATCCCCACCTGTGCAACAGGTGGGGAGCTTGGACAGGCAAGAATGTCTGACCAAGCTTCATGGGCGGTCATGATGGGCCCCTCCCACAGGGACTAACTGTTGGGACCAGCCTTAATCTTTGAGGTTTCAAAAAAACATCCAAAAGCCTTTCCAATGTCAAAGGTGTATAAAAAGCTTGCCTGGAATTGAGTTGTAGAATGCATCATTTACATCTTGAGGATTTTCCACCAGGTATGCGGCTTGACCCATGTATGCCAGCAATAGGCAAGGATAAACTATGATAGAGAATGCAATCTGTACTCAACATCCAGGTGGAAACACATCAGGTCAACAAATATTGGAAGCTAGGGAGGAATCCATGTCGAGGCATCAGATAGAAATCAAAAGAAAAATTCAAGCAGTAGATATATTAACAATTACAGGGATGAACATCTATTGAAAGATGAACAAATGAATGGCTCCACCATCACTAATTTGAGTCTCTCTATAAAAGGGACTCCATCCTCATACACTACGCTCCACTTAATAAAAGTTTTTTTTTTGGGAATTCTCTCTCCCTACCTCATAGCCCCCCATGACCAGTTTCTTTCAACCGACCCAGGATGGAAGCCCCCGCCAACAACCATGAGAGAGCTCTTAACCAGATGCCCCTATTCGACAGACTCGCACTGCGAACCCACGTGCCACATGTGCCACCCCAGCTTGCAGGCATCTCCCTAGACAGAGTGATCCAGATTCTAGACACCCGCAACCCACTGGTCCAAGGACATGCTCCACTCGACAGCTTCAGATCCGATAGATCTTTGAAGACACAGGAGTGCCCCTCATCAGGCAGTGGACATGGAGAGCCTCTATACAGCTGCAGATGACGAGGACCCACTTTGATCTCATCACATTCTATCATCGTACCATTGGCAGTTACATGGCTGTTTTTTCTTCCAGTTCTAGTTGGGTTTTTTATGTTTTTTCCATGATTCATCCACTTCATGGACATATTGTAACAATTTGGTCTATAGACCCTTGGGTCTACTATAAACGTATCTCTCTCTCTCTCTCTCTCTCTCTTTCTCTCTCTCTCCCTTTTCTTTCAGTTTTCCATGGCTCGGAATATCCATGGTACCGTTGTGTTATCACTCTGGTCTCAAAGAGTCTTGGGGTCTTTCATGGATGTTAATATTACTCTCTATATTATGTCCCAACCGGTCTTGGGTTAGGTTAACCAGGGACTAGGGATGTGTGCTAACCCAAGATTAGGGTGAAGGCTTAGCAGGGCGTGGGGACCTGGAGGGTTCACACGTAAGCTAAGGGCACTAGCAAGATGAGGTTTGGATTGGCCATGGGCTTATAAATAATAGCTAGGGAATAATTATGGCGAGAGTGCAGAGATACCCGATAGTTATATGATTCTTGGATAGGGAAGTATTTGCTGATTATCCCTCCTGTTGGGCAAACAGGAGGGGGCATCAGGTTTTGGAAGATATGCTTTATGCATACGTCTCCAGGTGACCATCTAATTGGGAGAGGTACATTCCTATGGTTTGTTTTGTCTATGTTGTACTAGCATTCGGATACTGATTAATGTACAGTTTTCAACCTGCAGCTCCGGTACCTAGGGGACTTGAGGGTATTTGGATTGATGTGGCTAGAGAATTTCAAGAGGATAGCTAGTCAGTGCATCAGATCCTATTAGGAGTGCTCAGGAGAGAGCACAATTATATTCTAATAGGAGGCATTCACCAAGTTACCTACTGGAATGCTGGTTTGTTTTAGAGTACCCAAGAGTTCTAAGATGTTACGATCGGGGAAGGTTGGGAAGTTATTCCCTAGGTACGGGGTAATATGTTGTAGCTAGAAAACAGTTGTCTTGGTGATTTCAAGTTTTCCAACTTCCTGAGGAGTTGGGGGATTGAGGGATTGTCGTGTTCCTCAAGAGCCTAAGTAGGTTTTGGTTTTGTCTTATTTCCACAGTGATAGTCTAGAGACAACAGCTTCAATCGAGTTGATTCTTGGATACCTAGCTATGTGGTTTCGTTCGACAAGTATGAAACTTGATTTCAAAGAAAGATGTTTGAGGTGGCTATGTTTCCCTTGCTTTATTTCCAAGAGTGGAAGTGTCTTAAGAGGGGAAGTATGTTACGTACCTAATGCTAATCCTCGAGATTAGTGGCCTAATCTGGCAAGGTTAGGGAAGCCCTCGGATTAGGAAAAGCAGGCTGGTACAGGCGGCTAAGGCTCATGGTTAATAATACCAAGTATACTGGGTATTTATGACCGGACAGTTATTTGTAGTAGTAGTAGCCACGATATAAGTGAGACTTGGGTTATTATTGTTCACAAAGAGTTATTCCCTCTGTGGTCTGTGATGGACTAGGATTACCGTCGGGAACATGATTAGATTCGATGGATCATGGACAATCATGCCAAAGGCCTCAGCAGGTAGGCGTTGGCGGTATACGAGCGCTAACTAGCATGGTTCGTAACATTGGAGCCTTAGCCTCCGGCTCGAGGGTGATTCCGGAGGTGAGCTAGCCTACACCCCTACTAATTTGGTTGTTTGTGTCTAGGGAGATCATGGTGGTTCTTATAGTAGCAGGTGGTACACTCATGTCTTATCTTGGAGCTACCTTCACTAGTCCACGGTTCTCTATGAAACATGTAGCAAAGGATAGTCTCACTAGAGGATATGCATTTCTAGCCCTATTGGAGAGGCAATGTTTCCAGGCGCATTTTCAAGAGCCGAGGACGAAGGATTGGTTTTTTGACACCCTAGTCACCCCGCATTTATGCATGCAGCTTCCTTCTAGGCACTAGATTTATCCTTGGCAGATTGGCAATGCATAGAGCGTCCTCACATCATGATGTTATCACGGATGATATGCAGCAAGCCATCTGTTCCCCACCAGCTCATCCAGACAGCGTTTGCTACGGCTCCAATGTTGATGGAGGCCCTGTTCCAAACACTCACTTATATACACACGGTGAGGGAGTTGGATCCACTTCAACTCCCCCAACTTGCACTACAATCATCATAGCCTAGAGGAGAGCAATCATCCTGGTATGGCAGAGTACTCACTTGGTTTCACGCACATGGATTACAGATGGACTCGCTCCCTCCATTTCAGTATGATCCACATTCCCCATACATTAGGCTTACACATGAGGAAGGGAACCGGGTGATCCGATACGATCTACTCAGGCTATACACACGTAACACATGGATCACACTGGTAGGCCCATTGCCTACCAAGATGCAGTACTACAAAGATCATTTCCTCAGATTCATAGCAGATGGTTTCATGCAAAGACCAAGTTATCTCCATGCCTTCATGTCCCATGCTATGAGAATAGCTATTGGCCAGCTTAGGGTATCACCCCATAGACTAAGGATAGAGACTAGCAAGGCTGAGCAGATACCCAGAGAGGACATGACATGTAGACTATGTCGGATAGGTGTTGAGTCGGAGGAGCACTATATTTGCCAGTCATAGCAGCCAGGTACGGGACGGGACGTATATTACGGCACAGTATAATACGTGTATAATACGTCGTTTTTATCAAGCCAAAATAAAAAATGCCATTTTTTCTAATAATAAAAAACGTGTGTGTGTGTGTATATATATATATATATATATATATATATATATAATGTATGTACACACACACACACACACACACACACACACACACATACATACATACATACATACATACATACATACATATATATATATATATATATATATATATGTGCGCGCGCGTGTGTGTACATACATATATGTACACACACACACACACACATGTATATATACACATGTGCATATACAAATATATGTACATATAGACATAGGTGTTAACATGCATACATACATGAAAAACATCAAAAAAGGTTGTATATATATATATATATATATACATATATATACATACATATATATACATACATATACATACATATATATACATATATATACATATATATATACTCATATATGTACATATACATATAGGTGTTAACATGCATACATACATGAGAGCATTAAAAAAGGTTTTTATTAATGTATGTATTAGAAAAAAAAAACATTCAGTAAGTTTTTTATTAATGATAAAAAAACTCGCGTTTTTTAAATAAAAACGTTTTTTATTATAAAAAACGTTTTTTATTATAAAAAACGTTTTTTATTTTTAAAAAAACGTTTTTTACGTTTTTTTTTGGAAAAAAAATTGATTTTTTTTTCCACGTTTTTTATCAATTGGACGTTTTTTACTATAAAAAACGTCCCGTTGCGTCCAATATATAAAAAACGCGTTTTATAGCTGCTATGTTGCCAGTGCCCAATCTACTATGAGATCAGAGGGAGATTTCATTGTGTCTATTCAGAGAGAGCTTTGGACCCTTATCCTGGATCATGGAGTACCCAGATTAGAGGTGCCTTGGACTCTTCCTATTGGAGCTCAGCTGACATAGAGAGTCAATACTCAGACATCTTTGCCCCCAACAATCCTCCTCTAACCTTACCATCACCAATTTTTTCCAGCCTAGAGGGGTGGATAGGGAGACACCCGAGCCCGTCACAGTGGATACGGGAGCCTATACCATAGTGCCCCCTCGCAGCAGGCCCATGGGAGTCACATCAGATCGGGCAAATGCTCTCCAGAGAGCTAGGCGCCATCGTCCCATCGGACCCCGGCCACCCCCAGCCACAGATTTAGGAGATCTTGGCCCACCATTGAGCAGCCTCATCCTCATAGCAGACTATCGACATCTCTAGCCTTCTTGCATCATCTATGATGGACTGGGCCCTCGCCCGGCATACATACAGGGTTGATTGACTGTTTTTATTCAGCTCTCCCATAAGCCATCACTTATTGTAACGGAAGGGCAATTGAAATACGGAAATCTTATCTACCATGAATACTCATCAAACACATAAACATGCAAGAGAAGAGAGAGAAGAAAACAATTATGCACAATACACCACACCAGGGGCCAGAAGATGGGCTGAACAACCACCCCCCCCCACCCCCCCCTTTTATGGTTAGGTTACGAAAAAGGAGTCTCCTTCATATACAACTTTGCGGGTGCCCAGGGATTCTCCAGTGGCAAGCACCTGAATATTCCAATACAAGATGAAAACAGTAACAAAACATCTGTTGAATTCAGTGTTCCTTAACAGAACCGGAGAGCTTTCCCAGCTTAAAACACGTAGGACAGACATGGACAGCCCACAACATTCCCACATCAGCCTGGGACAACTCTGTATGGTTATCTCCAGCTCTGCCAAGCCCACAGAGCAAAATGACCAGCCTCAAGGGGCTGGACCAGCCCTCAGAGCTTCTAGTAGGAGTCGGCCAGCAATCTTTTCATGCCAGAAGGAGTTGGCCAGCACATAGGGAAACAGTCCACAAGTCGACTAGCCCTCTGGCTCCACCAGGAGAAATCGACCAGAAGCTTTTTAATGTCTGAATTCAGCCGGCCAGCACAAGGGAAGGCTCAGATCCAGTCAACCAGCACACAGGAAAGTCTTGATCTCGACGGCCGGCAGTTTTTGCTCTCCAAAACAAGTCGACCAGCTCCCACCAGCCACCTGCCACTTGTAAAACACATGTAGACCACCTGTCAGTCCAAAAACAAGTGTGCACATGCTCGTCCACAGAATGCCCAGGTGTCCCCGGCCCCATGAACAACACAAGCAGTAATCTTCAGGCATTGTCTAGGCAAACAAAACAATTCATCCAAATATAAAATTAAGGCCATGCACACGTGTGAGTGCAACTAAACTGGAAGAAACACCTATCTGCTCAATTGTGTCAATCAGGTAAAGTGTTCAAGGATCCAAAATCCTTCTGGAATCTTCCCAAAACCATAAGTACAAGTGAACACTAGGATTGCTAGTCTCGGGAAAACACACCATGTCATGCTCCACAAGCCATACATGAAACACACCATGTCAAGCTCCACAAGCCATACATGTACTGTCATGTCAAGCTCCATATGCCACACATGTACAATATAAAACAGAAGCGATGAGGAATTTTGTGACATTCCTCCCGGCTTCTAAACAGTTGGCCGCAACTAAAAAGCTTCCACATAGGCCGTCAAACGTTCCGGATAATCCTGAAAATAGTCCTCGTCCATCCATTTTGTGTCCATAGCCGAATAGTTTTTAAATTTCACAAGATACCTACGTACCGGCTTGTCTATAGGATATGGGGTCCCACATAACGCCTCAGCAAGCTTACATGAAACGCATTATATATTTTCCAATGATTGGGTAATACCAATCTATAATCCACTTCATTTATCTTCTGTGAAATATGGAATGGCTCATAATACCTGTTTGAAAGCTTAGAGTATCGGCCTTCTTTACCTGGCCGCTTCCGAAGACGTGCTTTCTCAAACTGAAGTAACACCCAATCACCTTCCTTAAAAATTACCTCTCACCTATGCTTGTTAGCTGCCTTTTTATGCTTAGTTTGAGATCTTTCTATGGTTATCCGAACCTATGCAAACGCAGTATCCAAATCTCCGACATACTCATAATGCTGCAAAGATTTCATCTGATAGGTGGTAGCACCACCTTGCCATAAACTATCTCAAACTGAGCCTTGTTAGTTAAAGAATGCACAATATTGTTGTATGCAAATTCAACCAAAGGTAAGTATTTCTCCCAATTTGTTTTCTGCTCAGATACATAACATTTGAGCAAATCCAGTACAGCTAAATTTGTGATTTCACTCTGGCCATCTGTTTGAGGATGATAAGTTGATGAAAAATTAGCTTCGTACCCATGTTATCAAACAATGTCCGCCAAAATAAACTAGTGGTTCAAGGATCTCTATTCCCCACAATAGATTCGGGCATACCATGATGTTTGAAAATCTGAGCCAAGAATAGCTTTGCCATGTGCTCTGGCTTAATTGTTTTCCTCACAGGAATAAAATGTGCCTGTTTGCTAAAGTGATCAATGGTAGTCCAAATAGCATCATTACCATGAGCAGATTTGGGTAGATCCATAGTAAATCCATGGCAATGCTTTCCCATGGTTCATGTGAAATGCGTAAAGACAGAAGCAAACTAGGTGTTTTATGCATGTCAAATTTGATTTTCTAACATACCAGGCACTCACAAACATAAGTTTCGATATCCTTGCGTAAAGCTGGCCAAAAGAAATATTGTTCCAAAGCCTCTATAGTAGCCAAAATGCCACGATGACCTCCATATGGAGGGGCATGACACTCCTCCATAACCTTTTGACGCAAATCTTGGACCACACAAATGTGGTTTTACATCATTAGAAAACCATCTCGTATTGAATAAGATGGGACAGCAATTTCCCCATTCAAATCAGCCCAAATAAATTGAAAATTTCTGTCCAATGAATACATATCTCCCATTCTTGACAAGTCCTGATGGTAGGCGGTAGTCACTCACTGCATGCACTTGAGGCCTCCGTGACAAGGCATCTACTACCAAATTTTTCTTGCCTAAAGTATGAAAAGAAATTCGCCCACCTTAAATGATTCTCTAAGAGCTTAGGCTGTGTGAGAAAGTGTCGTAAACTCTAATGATATGTTTTAACCATAAACTCAACTCCCAAAAGGTAATGTTTCCATGTTTGTAGGGCATGAATGACGGCGAATAACTCTTTCTCATAAGCATGCAAATACAATTCTGCATGTTGTAGGCGGCGGCTTTCAAAAGCCACTGCATGACCCTCTTGATTCAAAACAGCCCCTAAACAATCTCCATATGCATCACACTCGACCACAAAGGGTCTATGCAAATCTAGAATGATAAGAACAGGCTCTGAGATAATGACATCCTTCAACTTTTGGAAAGCTGTTCTCTGTGAATCAGACCAACAGAATGCACCTTTCTTCTTCATTAAATCATGTAACGGAGAGGCCAAGAAAGCAAAATGTCAAATAAATCGACGATAGTAAGAGCATAGGCCAATGAAACTCCTGACTTGATGTACATTTTGAAGCTTTGGCGAGTCCTTAATAGCATGGATCTTGGTAAGATCCATGCGTACACCCTCTTTCGAAACAATATGCCCTAAATAATGGATCTCGGACAAGAAAAATTCACTCTTCTTTCCATTGATGAAAAGGTTGTGTTTCCTAAGTTCCTCAAACACAATGGCGAGGTGCTCCTTATGCTTTGCCTCACTTTTTGAAAAGGTAATAATATCATCAAAGTTTGTGTCCATGAACTTGCGGTGAGATCTAAAAATTCAATCCATCATTCTGTTGAAAGTGGCGGGTGCATTTGTAAGACCGAATGGTATCACCAAGTATTCATAAAGCCCAAAAGATGTCCTGAAAGCACTTTTATGAACATCTTGAGGCATCACTCTAATCTGATGATAAACCACTCTTAAGATCAATATGACTAAAACAAGTGGCTCCCTCAAGCTTGTCAAGAATGTCATCGATTCTAGAAATTAGAGACCTGTTCTTGATGGTTATCTTGTTTAGAGCTCTGTAATCTACACACATACTGTATGAACCATCCTTTTTCTGAACAAGTAATACTGGAGAACAGTAAGGTGAAGAACTTGGTCAAATCAACCCTTTGTCAAGAAGGTCATTCACTTGAGTCATAATTTCCTCCTAATGGGGAGCACTTACCCTGTAAGGAGGTTGGTTAGGAGAGGAGCTACCAAGGATTATGTCAATACAATGATCCTCTGGCCTCTCTGAAGGTAATTGTCCAAGTAGGGTGTCAGCAAAGCAATCAACATAATCACTTAAGAAATTAATCTTGTCTTGATCTATGAGAGTCACAGAATCATGTTTGACATTATCACGTATAAAAACAAAGTAAGAATAAGCTGATTTCTTTATTGCTTTGGAAATGGAAATATGGCTTACAACTGGTATGGTACTCCCAATGGTACCCACATCTATACAAATTTCCCTACCCCTATGAGTAAAATTTATCCTTATGCAAAATCTTGGGATCCAAACAGTAATGCCAAGGCATCCCAAGTATCACATCACATCCCGTAAGCGGTGCTACCAATAAGTTTTCATGATCCAAATAGCCCTGAATCTGTATACAAAGCTTCCCTATGATGGGAGTGACTTTAACTTCTTTGCCCTCAAAGGCAACATCTGCATGAAAATCCATGTTCAGCTCCTCAGGCTTTAACCCAAGAGCACTAGCCATCTGAATAGATATGAAGTTATCAGTAGAGGCATTATCAAAAAGAAACAAGGCTGTTTGGTCCCTCAATTTGCCCCAGGTCTTGCATAAAATTCTACTCTTAGGTTCATGTGCAGTATTTCCCTGTACATCGGGTATGACATTCACACTTGGTTTTGCATTCTGCACATTAGACTATTTGACATTCTAAGCCTCTAAGACTTCATGTGATCATTACTGCCACATAAGAAACATTTCCCTGTACATCGGGTATGACATTCACGCTTGGTTTTGCATCTTGGACATTAGACTTTTTGACATTCTAAGGCTCTAAGACTTCATGTGATCCTTACTCCCACATAAGAAACATTTCCCTCTTTCATGCATTCAAAAATATGCTGTCTAGACAGCTTAGTATCATCCTTCTTACCCCCGTCTTCTTTTCAGAGGCCCCTTTTGAATCCTTTATTAGGCATAAATTTGTGGTTGTCCACCCTTTATCTGCTCATTTCCAGCTCTGAGTTTTCCTTATATGAGCTGAATTCTTTCCCTTTTGATGCTCCCTTGCCATGCAGTTCTTCAGAAATAGTAGTTGAATATATCAGCTCCTGTAAAGTACTATGGGAGGATAAACTGCCAAACTCTTCTAGATGATTCATTGCAGCCTTGACTCGAATTTCCTTTTCTTCTCGTCCTCACTTATTGTCATGAAGGGTGTGACCTTGAGAAGAATTTGCCAGAATTTCGATACATACAAAGAAACAGATTCGCCTTCATCTAGTGTCAACCGATCCCATTCCTTCCCTACATCTTTTTCAAAGTGGGGAGGAAGGAACTAACATAAAATTGCTCCTCCAAGTACGAGCAGCTATTTTGTCTAATAGCTTTGCCATCCACCAATCACTCGCAGTCTCTTTAAGACGCATTCCCACATGCCTAAGCATGGATGAAATCCTCAGTGCAGAAGGCTATTTCAAATTGCCTTATGAATGCAAGTGCCTTAGTGGTGTCCTGTTTTCCATTTTAGCTCTCAAACTTTATGTACTTGTCCCCGACTTGAATTCTTTGGCCTTCTTGTTGTGCTGAGCATATCCCATCACACCTGTTCATCATCTCCTTCGACATATCTACAATGACGGCGATGCCCAGATCTAGGGTTGTTTTCGCGTGCAAAACCCACCACTCGGGATGGAACTCTTGGGGCAGGAACATACCTAGAGGGCAGGGATGCCACCAACAATGCATTTAGATCTTCCTCATCTCTCAAGTGGGCTGAACACCCTTATTCATATGTTCGGGCTGCATGCCCACTCACATCACTTGCTCGGCTGCATGCCCTCTCACATCACTTGTTCGAGCTGCATGCCCTCTCACATCACTTGCCCATCTATTGTACAATCGCATCAAAAGTGACCACATTTGCCTTAGCCTGAGACTTGGACTCAATAGCCCTTCCTACATCTGGATTCCTTTGTAAAGCAGGAGCTCTTCAAGCTTGTTCATCAAAGCATCAAGATCTTGTTGATCTTCAGCCCTAGCAGCTAACGGTGAGTCGCTCCATGCCAAAGCCCCAACACGGTCTCTATCTCTATCCTCTTCCTGCTTGCATCGAATACGAGTGATAGAATCCTCCACACATTGATCTGAATGGCTAGCCATGATGTATTTACCAGTCTTCAAACAAAAAAAGAGTTTCCGTGCCCCGGAATCGCTCCCTACCAGCTTTCCAAGAATGATATTGAATAGATTGCAAGGGTGCAACTCTGCCCCTACACAGACACGAGGGCCACAAAGTCTTTCCACACGCTCATTGCCGCTTAAACCAAAGGTAACCTCTATCGAAGCGCGATAGTAATACGAGGGCTACCTCAGAATCCCAACCTTCTTTCATGGATAATGACTCCTTACAGCCATATCCAGCATCATGTATGGCATAAGCTCTGTAGAAAGCCAAGCTCTGATAACAATGTAACGGAAGGGCAACTGTAACACGGAAATCTTATCAATCATGAATACTGATCAAACACATGAACATGCCAGATAAGAGAGAGAAGAAAACAACTCTGCACAGTACACCACACTAGGGGCTAGAAGATGGGCTGAACAACCCCCCCCCTCTTTTATGGTTAGATTACCAAAAAGGAGTTTGCTTCAGATACAACCTCGCGGGTGCCCAGGGATTCTCCACTGGCTTTACAAGATTAAAACAAAAGCAAACAATATACTGAATTCGGTCTTCGCTCACGGAATAGGAGAGCGTTCCCGACTTAGAGCACATGCAGGACAGCCATGGACAGCCCATAGCATTCCCACATCAGCCAGGGACAGCCTTGTAAAACCATCTTCAACCCTGCCAAGTCTACAGAGCAAATCGACCAGCCTTAAGGGGTTGTTTCAGCAGTCGACCAGCTCCCAGGAATCTCAAAGGAAGTCGGCCAGCAGGGGTTTACACACCAGAAGACAACTGGCCAGCAGAGAAAAGTCCACTCATAAATCGATCAGCTTCTGCTCTGCAAAGATGAGTCGGCCAACACTTTTCAAGGCATGTTAGCAGTCGGCCAGCTCAAGGGAAGCATCTGGTCCAGTCGACCAGCTCCCACCAGCCACTTGGATGATACAAATCTTGACGACTAGCCGAAAAACAGCTCCAGATCAGTCGGCCAGCTTCACCATGCACCAGTAAAGCATGCGATCAGCCCAAAATCGACTTCTCTCCAGTAATAGAGCTTGTCCCGCCAAAAATATCCAAGCGTGTACTTTTTAGGTCCAGAGAGGGGCACCTACAAGCAATCAGCCTATAAGTTTGTCCAATGCCCATCCTTTGGCCGCCACGTGTATTAAAATAGTCCTACCCACTGTGTACACTTATAAGTTTTCCCGGTCACTTATCTGCATCAATAAATATTAGTATGTGAAATCATAAAGCTATAAATTGAGTTTTCAGGGACACTTACCACCTGTAAAACACATGTAGACCTGTTAGTCCAAAACAGGTGTGCACAAACACATCCACAAGGTGCCCAAGCGTCCCCGGCCCCATGGACAACACATGCAGTAATCTCAAGCATTGTCTAGCAAAACACGAAAAGTCATCCAAATATAAAATTAAGGTCATGCACACACATCAGTGCAACTAGACTGGAAGAAACACCCATCTACTTAGTTGTATCAAGTAAAGTGTTTAGGGATCCATGATCCTTCCGGAATCTTCCCAAAACATAAATACAGATAATTACTAGGATAGCTAGTCTCGGAAAATCACATCATATTAGGCTCCATGAGCCATACATGTACTGCCATGTCAGGCTCCATATGCCATATAAGCACACCATGTCAAGCTCCACAAGCCATACACAATAGAAAAACAAAAGCAATGAGGAATTTTGTGACATTCCCCCCGGCTTCTACGTAGTTGGCCGTAACTAAAAAGCTTCCGGATAGGCGTCAAAGTTCCGGATAATTCTGAAAATAATTCTCGTCCATCCATTTTGCATCCATAGCCGAATAGTTTTTAAATTTCATAAGATACATGCGTAGTAGCTTGCCTCCCGCATGCTTATGCTCTGGTTGCAATACCTCCTCAAGCTCATCCACCTCTGGTGGATCTTCCTAAACTGGTTCCATAAGAGGTGATCCCACATAAGGCCTTAGCAAGCTGACATGAAATGCATTATGTATTTTCCAGTGATCAGGTAATACCAATCTATAAGCCACTACATTTATCTTCTGTAAGATCTGGAATGGCCCATAATACCAAAGCTTAGGATACCGGCCTTCTTTACCTAGCCGCTTCCAAACACGCGCTTTCTCGAACTTAAGTAACACCCAATCACCTTCCTTAAAAATAAGCTCTCGCATGTGCTTGTCAGTTGCCTTTTTATCCTTGGTTTGGGATCTTTCTATGGCTGTTCGAAACTGTGCAAAAGCAATATCCAAATCTCGGACATACTTATCAGCTGCAAAGAATTTGTTCGTGAGATAGGTGGTAGCACCACCTTGCCATAAACTATATCAAACGGAGCCATGTTAGTTGAAGAATGCACAATATTGTTGTATGCAAACTCAACCAAGGGCAAGTATTTCTCCCAATGTGTTTTCTGCTCAGATACATAGCATTTGACCAAATTAAGTACGACTGAATTTGCGATTTCACTTTGACCATGAGTTTGAGGATGATAGGCTAATGAAAAATTCAGCTTTGTGCCCATGTTATCAAGCAATGCCCACCAAAATAAACTAGTGGTCCGAGGATCTCTATCTCCCACTATAGATTTGGGCATGCCATGATGTTTGAGAATCTGAGCCAAGAATAGCTTTGCCATGTGCTCTGGCTTAATTGTTTTCCTCATAGGAATAAAATGTGCATGTTTGCTAAAGCGATTAATCATGGTCCCATGGTTCCTGTGGAATGGGTAAAGGCTGAAGCAAACCTAGGGTCTTGTGCCTGTCAAATTTGACTTTTTGACACACCAAGTACTCACGAATATAAGTTTCAATATCCCTGCGTAAAGCTAGCCAAAAGAAATATCGTTCCAAAGCCTGTGTAGTAGCCAGAATGGCATGATGACCTGCTTACGGAGGAGCATGGCACTCTTCCATAACCTTTTGGTGCAAATTGTGGACCACACAAATGCGGTTTTGCATCATTAGAAAACCATCTCGTATCGAATAAGATGGGTCAGCAATACCACAATTCAAATCAGCCCAAATAAGCTGAAAATCTATGTCCAAAGAGTACATATCTCGCATCCTTGACAAGTCTTGATGGTATGTGGTAGTCACTACATGCACTCGAGGCCTGCGTGACAAAGTATCTGCTACCAAATTCTTTTTGCCTAGAATATGCAAAATCTGAAAATGAAACATGGACAAGAAATTTACCCACCTTAGATGCTTTTTTTAGAGTTTCGGCTGTGTGAGAAAGTGTCATAAACTCTAATGATCTATTTTAACCATAAATTCAGTCCCCAAAAGGTAATTTCCATGTTTGTAGGGAAGGAAAAGTGGTCAATAACTCTTTCTCATAAACCTGCAAATACAATTTTGCTTGTTGTAGGCGGCGGCTTTCAAAAGCCATTGCATGCCCCTCTTGATTCAAAAGAGTCCCCAAACAATCTCCACATGCATCATAATCAACCACAAAGGGTCTATGCAAATCTGGAATAATAAGAGCAGGCCCTGAGATAATGCTGTCCTTCAACTTTTGGAAAGCTGCTCTTTCTGAATTAGACCAATGGAATACAGCTTTCTTCTTTGTTAAATCATGCAACGGAGAAGCCAAGAAAGCAAAGTGTTGAATAAATCGACAATAGTAAGAACATAGACCAATGAAACTCTTGACTTGATGAACATTTTGAAGTTATGGCCAGTCCTTAATAGCTTGAATCTTTGCAGGATCTATGTGTACACCCTCTTTCGAAACAATATGCCCCAAATAATGGATCTCTAACAAAAAGAATGCACTCTTCTTTCCATTGATGAAAAGCTTGCGTTTTCTAAGCTCTTCAAACACAATGGTGAGATGTTCCTTATGCCCTACCTCACTCTTTGAAAAGATAATAATATTATCAAAGAAAGTTCTTGTGAACTTGCAGTGAGGCCTAAAAATTCTATCTATCATTCTGTTGAGAGTGGTGGGGACATTTGTAAGACCAAATGGCACCACCAAATATTCATAAAGCCCAAATGATGTCCTGAAAGCAGTTTTGTGTACATCTTGAGGTACCACTCTAATCTGATGGTAGCCGCTCTTAAGATCAATGTGATTGAAACATGCAACTCTCTTAAGCTTGTCAAGAATATCATCGATTCTAGGAATTGGAAACCTATTCTTGATGGTTATCTTGTTAAGGGTCCTGTAAACAACACACGTTCTGTACGAACCATCCTTTTTCTGAACAAGTAATACTGGAGAACAATAAGGTGAAGAACTCGGTCAAATCAGCCCTTTCTCAAGAAGATCAATCACTTGAGTCATAATTTCATATTAGGCAACACTTACCCTGTAAGGACGTTGATAAAGAGAAGAGATAGCAGGGATTATATCAATACAATGATCCTCTGGCCTCTCTGGGGATAACTGTCCAGGTAGGGTGTCACCAAAGTGATCAACATAATCACTGAAGAAATTAATCTTATCTTGATCTATGGAAGTCGCAGAATCATGTTCAACATTATCACATACAAAGACCAAGTAAGAACAAGCTAATTTCTTTATTGCCTTGGAAATAGAAATATGGCTTACAACTGGAATGGTACTCCCAGTGGTACCTGCATCTATACAAACTTCCCTACCCCTATGAGTAAATTTTACTTTCTTCTCCTTATACAAAATCTTGGGATCCAAACGATAATGGCAAGGCATCCCAAGTATCACATCACATCTCGTAAGCGGTGCTACTAGGAAGTCTTCATGATCCAAATAACCCTGAATCTGTATACGAAGCTTCCCTAAGATGGGAGTGACTAACTTTTTTGTCCTCAAAGGCGACATCTGTATAAAAATCCATGTCCAATTCCTTGGGCTTTAACCCAAGAGCAACAGCCATCTTAATGGGTATAAAGTTATCTGTAGAGGCATTATCAAAGAGGAACAAGGCTCTTTGATCCTTCAACTTGTCCCAAGCCTTGCATAAAATTATGCCCTTTGGTTCATGTGCAGTATTACCCTGTACATCGGGTATGACATTCACACTTGGTTTTGCATCCTGCACATTATTCTTTTTGACATTCTGAGGACATTGAGATTTCATGTGATCCTTACTATCACATCAGAAGCATTTCCCCTCTTTTATGCATTCAAAAATATGCTGTCTGGACAGCTTGGGACCATCCTTCTTACCCCCCGGCTTCTTTTCAGAGTCCCCTTTGGCAAGCTGAAGCTGAATTCTTGCCTTTTCGATGCTCCCTTGCCATCTAGTTCTTTGGAAATAGTGACTGAATATATCAGCTCCTTTAAAGTGCTATGAGGATAAACTGCCAAGCTCTTCTAGATGATTCGTTGCAGCCCTGACTCGAATTTCCTTTTCTTCCACTCCTCACTAATCGTCATGAAAGGTGTGACCTTGAGAAGAATCCGCCAAAATTTTGAGACGTGAAGAAACGGACTCGCCTTCATCCTGTGTCAGCCAATCCCATTCCTTCCGTACATCTTTTTCAAAGTGGGGAGGAAGAAACCGGTCATAGAATTGCACCTTAAAAGTACTCTAGGTACAAGCAGCTATTCTGTCTAAGAGCTTTGCCATCCACCAATCACTCGCAGTCTCTTTAAGATGCATTCCCACATGCCTGAGCATAGATTTCTCTGTGAAATCCTCAATGTAGAAGGCTATTTCAAATTGCCTTATGAATGCAAGTGCCTTAGTGGTGTCCAACTTTCCATTATAGCTCTCGAATTTGATGTCTTTGTCCCCCGACTTGCATTCTTTGGCCTTCTTACTATGCCGAGCATCCCATCGCACTTGTTCATCATCTCCTTTGACATGTCTACGATGGTGGCGATGCCCAGATCTAGGGATGGAACATACCTAGAAGGTGGAGATATCACCGACAATGCATTTAGATCTTCCGCATCTCTCATATGGGTTGAAAACCCTTCTTCATCTGCTCGGCCTACATGTCAATATACATCATTCCCTTGGGCTGCATGCCCATGTACATCATTCCCTCGGGCTACATGCCTTCTCATTTCAGTTGCCTAGACTGCATGCCCTCTCATAACATATGTTCAGGCTGTATCCCCACTCACATCACTTGCTCCAATTGCATGCCCTCTCACATCACTTCTTCAGGCTGCATGTCCTCTCACAACTTTATCAGAATTCCCTGCACGGGATTGTCTATGAGGTTGCCGTGTGAAGACCCACTTGCCCTCATCATTGGAGACAACATCGCCACGGCTTTTCAAATAGGCAACAACCAACTCTCGAGGTTTCTCAATCCCCATCTGCTGAACAATTGTATCAAAAGTGACCACATATACCTTAACCTTCATCAAAGCATCAAGATCTTGTTGAGCTTCAGCCCTGGCAACTAACTGTGAATCGTTACCTGTCAAAGTCCCACCTTGATCCTTGTCTCTATCCTCTTCCCGCATGCAGCGAATACAAGTGATAGAATCCTCCACAGATTGATCTGAATGGCTAGCCTTGATGTATTTTACTAGAGTCTTCAGAAAGAAAAGAATTTCCGCACCCCAGAATCGCTCCCTACCAACTTTCCAAGAATGGTACGGAGTAGACTGCAAGGGCCCAACAATGCCCCTACACAAACAGGGGGGCCTTGAAGTCTTTCCACGCGCTCAGTGCCGCTTAAACCAAAGGTAACTCTTTTAGTAGTGCGACAGTAAGACGAGGGCTACCTCAGAATCCCAACCTTCTTTCATGGATAATGACACCTTACAACCGTATCCAACATCATGTATGGTATAAGCTTTGTAAAAAGCCAGGCTTTGATACCAATGTGACGGAAGGACAGTTGAAATACGAAAATCTTATCTATCATGAATACTGATCAAACACATAAACATGCTAGAGAAGAGAGAGAAGAAAACAATTTTGAACAGTACGCCACACTAGATGGGCTGATCCCCCCCCTTTTTATGGTTAGATTATCAAAAAGGAGTCTGCTTCAAATACAACTTTGCGGGTGCCTAGGGATTCTCCACTCGCAACAAGCACCCGAATCTTCTAGTACAAGATGAAAACAGTAACAAAACATATGCTGAATTCGGTGTTCCTTAACACAACCGGAGAGCTTTCCCGGCTTAAAGCACATGTTAAGACCATAGTTTTTCCATATGGCAAATGCATACGGGTATGGAAGTACGGAAAAAGTACGATTCAGACCCCCAAGGAATTCCATACGTCGTATACCATACGGCACCCTAAATTTAAGGAGAAACAGCTACATGTGACGTAAAAAACCAAAGAAACTTGAAAATGCAAAGATTTTGGGGTTAGAAAAAACATAACTGATGTAGAACCAATCCAAACTCCGGACTTTGTATTACATGTATAATCAATGATGTAACATGTTACATAAGTAGGGAGCATGGAGTGGACAAATGCCAAAACCTGTCACCTATAGGCTGTGGACAAACACGAGGAGGCCTAAGCCTCAAGAAACTAAATAAAACATGAGTGGAAGCGAGCAAAAACATGAATGATGGGAGTGCTCACTGCTCAGTGGGCAAGCCGCAAAACCCCTGAGCGTAGTGAGGAAAAACATTAGTAAGACAAAACATAAGTAGTGAGTGGAAGAATACTAAGTAGCCCTAAGCCTCATCAAAGCTCCTCTCAAAACTGGCACTTGCTTGGCTTTGCTTGCGGGCCTCAAAACTGTCGCGTACAGCAGCAGTAGCAACAGCAGCAGCGGTGCACGTCAAATCGGCAGCGCAGTCCTTGAGCACCATTCCTTGAGCACCATGCACAGCCCAAAAAACGAAACATTTCAAAAAGCCCCAAATTTTAGGGCAACGTACAGAAAATGCTTTCAGACGTGGGCGGACGGCTGGAATTCCAACCGTACGCGCACACAACATTCCCACATCAGCCCGGGACAACTCTATATGGTTATCGCCAACCCTGCAAAGCCCACAGAGAAAAACGACCAGCCTCAAGGGGCTGTACTAGCAGTCAACCAGCCCTCAGAGCTTCTAGTAGGAGTTGGCCAGCACATAGGGAAGCAGCCCACAAGTCGACCAACCCTCTGGCTCCACCAGGAGAAGTCGACCAGCAGCTTTTTAATGTTAGATAGCGGCCAGCCAGCACAAGGCAAGGCTCAGATCCAGCCGCCCAGCACACAAGAGGGTCTAGATCTCGACAGCAAGTTGACCAGCTCCCACCAGCAACCTGGAAAGCATGCGACCAGCCCAAAACTCGACTTCTCTCCAGTACTAGAGCTTGCCCGCCAGAAATATCCAATCGTGTGCGTTTTGGATCCAGAGGGAGGTGCCTAAAAGCAAATAGCCCATCATAAAATCAAAATTAATGAGAGTAACTCTTTTGAAATAAAAATAAATTTCTTTGTGCATCTTTCTATATGCATAAAATCAAAATTGATGAGAGTAACTCTTTTGAAATAAAAATAAATTTCTTTATGCATCTTTCTATGCATAAAATCAAAATTGATGAGAGTAACTCTTTTGAAATAAAAATAAATTTCTTTATGCATATTTCTATGCATAAAATCAAAATTGACGAGAGTAACTCTTTTGAAATAAAAATAAATTTCTTTATGCATCTTTCTATGCATAAAATCAAAATTAATGAGAATAACTCTTTTGAAATAAAAACAAATTTCTTTATGTATCTTTCTATGCATAAAATCAAAATTAATGAGAATAACTCTTTTGAAATAAAAATAAATTTCTTTATGCATCTTTCTCTCGTCCTTTGGCCGCCACGTGTATTAAAATAGTCCTGCCCAATGTGTACAACTTATAAGTTTGCCCGGTCACTTATAAGTGAGTGTGGACCTGCATCAATAAATGTTAGCATGTGAAAACATAAAGCTGTAAATTGAGTTTTCACGAGCACTAACCACCTGTAAAATACATGTGACCACCTGTCAGCCCAAAAACAAGTGCACATATGCTCGTCCATAGGGTGCCCAGGAGTCCCTGGTCCCATGGACAACACAGGCAATAATCCAGGCATTGTTCAAGTAAACAAAACAAGTTATCCAAATATAAAATTAAGGTCATGCACACACGAGTGCAACTAAACCGGAAGAAACAGAAGCTTTCTATACATCTTGTGTTCTTGCTCTCTCTCATATATGTTGCTCTATCTTGCCATCAACTATTGCTTCCGTTGTGCATACTCCCCATTATTTTGACATGGTATCAGAGCCTTGCAAAGGCTAAGTTCCCCTTCAATCCTCTTTTTCTTTCTCTCTCACTATCATAAGCCATTCACATCCTCATCAAGAAGGACGGTGGTAGAAGAAGGTGAGAAGCAAAAAGGCGTCAAGAAGGAAGGCAACAAAAGAGCTTCGTCAAGAGGAGATTCCGTCATCATCAACAAGTTCTTGAAGCTTGGAAGAAGAAGAAGAAGGCAATCCTCATCATCGACAAGAAGAAGAAGAAGAAGAAGAAGAGGAGGAGGAAAAAGGAGAATGAAAAAACGCAAGCAAAACTGGTAAAATTTTTGGTTTTTCCGTCGAGATTCCCGTCCATTTTTTCCGTCAATCAAGTTCCGTCCACCATCGATTCCGGCCATACACATCCGTGGGGCTGTTGTGAGTATTGTGTGTTGAGGGCTTGTTAACCCTTGCCGAACCTCTACATGAGCTTGCCCTTAAGCTTCACAAGAAGCGACATCGTAGGCATAAGCAAGGAAAAAAAAACGCAACACGTCCATTTTTTGCGTTTTTTGTCTGTCGTCGTCCGTCACTGCAATTTGTCCATCGACGTCCATTCTGCCGTTTCAGTCACCGTTGTCCGTCCGACGCTGCAAGGTGCAGTCGTGCACTCTAGGCGCTCATCTCTGTGTGTGTTGCAAGTGCTATAACACAACCTAAACAAAGCAAAGAGCAAGAAGCTTCAAGGAGCAACGCATCATCAGCGACGGTATAGCGCTTGAAACACAAGCACATTTTTTCAGTAAGAAAAAAAAAACGCAACAATCCGTCCAGACCGCCTTGTATGGTGGTAGCTACACTTCAATGACTGCAGTCACACTGCCTCGACGACAGCCGGCAACAACGGTTCAACGATAGCAGCTTCAATGCAGCAACGTGTGTTTTCATAGAAGAAAAAAAAATGCATTTTTTAAAAGGTTTTTTTAAAGAAAAAAAATCCTTCTCCAAAGGTTCTTTAAACCTTTTTATAAGGTTCTTTTTCAACCTTTATCTCAAAGGTTTTCAACCCTTACTCATCCAAGGGTATGGTAAATTTTTTTTATGAAAACCAATCCTCAAAATTTTTTTTGATGAACTCATATGCATGGAAGTCATCTATCGTATTGTAATGGAGTTAGGCATTGCCCTTGTGTTGATAAACAAGTGGTAAGACCTCTCCTAAATCAATGTTCACATTGGTGCATGTATTTATGCATCATGATGAAGTGGAAGGTGGAAGCAAGAAGCATATTGAGAAGCACATGCATAAGCTATTGAAACATAGGTGGTAGCCTTGTGTTAGTCTATGTGGCAGCTGGACTAAGGAAGCTAGCATGATTGGAAGGAGACATGTACGCATGAAGCGTGTCTACCATGAGAAAGAATTGGAGAAGCACGAAGATGCAACCAATGAAGCCAATGTAATGAAGAATGGTACATCCAAATCCCACTTGAAGATTGTCTTTTGCAAGAAGATGGTTTCATCAAAGCGAAGGAGCAACAAGGGTGGTGCACGAAACCACTATGAAAGAGATGGTAACAAAGATCTTACTAAGGTTGAGGGGAATCATGTAAATTCCTCAAATGTTCTCGATGAGAAACTCTTCTAGTTGAAGAGTGAAGCATGTTTGCTAGAGTTGGGAGTGAACCACATTACTCTATAACTTATCACTTTTGTAAAAGCCTAATTTATAAAGGCTACCTACCTTGTCATCTATCCTATGGTTGAGAGGGGGTCATTTTGTTCTTGTATGTCCAATGCTCACCTTGCTCCATGTTTGGCATTGTCCCATGGTGGCATTGAGAGGGGGTGTTGAAATATATGATGTACAAGTGGTAAAGGGTGAGAGAAAGAGGTCATGTAGATGTTAACACACCCCAAATAAAGTGGGCATGTGGGTGGAAAAGGGATCTAGGATTGGCCCAACCCTAGCCCTTGGTGAATCCTATATATAAAGGGCAGGAGGCCTCACTTTTTGTAACACAACACAACACTTGAAGGTGAAGGTTAAGCCAACTTTGGAGTGGCTAAAATAGAAGGTAATTTAGAAGCTTTCTATACATCTTGTGTTCTTGCTCTTTCTCATATATGTTGCTCTATCTTGCCATCAACTATTGCTTCCGTTGTACATACTCCCCATTATTTTGACAACACCAAGATAGCTAGTCGCGGGAAAACACACCATGTCAGGCAAGCCATACATGTACTGTCATGTTAAGCTCCATATGCCACAGATGTACACACAAGCAATGAGGAATTTTGTGACACTTGGCATAGTAGAATCTAGATTTTTCATCTTGTATAATCTCAGAGTCTGAGATCTTAGCTTTCAGTTTTCAGTTTTAGTTTACCATTGTCTTTTCTTATTTCATCCATGACAAGATTTCATGGACACTATGTATACATCATTTTGGTCGCATAGACCCTTTTGGTCTTTTGAGAACATTAATATAACTTTCTTTCTTTCTCTCTCTCTCTCTCTCTCTCTCTCTCTCTCTCTCTCTCATACACACACGTACACACAATGCAAAGTCTCCAAGCTAACAGACCCTGCAATTAAGCATGAACAAAGAGGAAACAAATGTAGACACTGGAATCAAGCTCGCCGCCCAAACAAAGAGCGCCGCCCAAACAAAGAGCCATTCAGGTTTAACCCCAGCACAGAAGGATAGTAGCATCTGAGATGGCTCCACGTGCAAAGTCCTAGGCGTTCCATACTACCAGTCACACCCATCGGATATAAGCACGGAGTAGTTTCGAGTCCATAATAACAAGAAAAGCCATTCCCAATGGTTTGGAACGGCATAACGGCGTTTCCTATGCGCAAGGTGTCACCATTTGGCCACCCAATTGGTCCACCTGTGCTTTCTCATCATGTATGTACATTGGATTGGTGTCCATGGTAGTTGTATATGTTGGGGATTGATGCCACTCATGTGATACTGTGGACTTGGCTTTCCGTTGGGACTTGTACCGATGTGTACATGCCCGGAAATGCTTGGTGGAATTGGTGTTCCATTGGGTCGGGTACCTCGTGTACTTGCCTGAAGCACGTCTATTTTGGTAGTCTCATGAACGGGGATTATCCATACCAATGCTGCATTGCATAGCATCTTTATGTGCTTGCTTGCAATTGAAATTGCATGTTGTTTTCATGTTTGCTTGACCAATGTGTAGTTCCGGGTAAGGGAACGCTTGCCCGCAAACCGTGCATGTGAAACTGTCTACTGACATGGTTATGTAGCATGTGACAGGTGGTAAGTATTGGTCATAAACCTAGCCTTAGGAGTTAGTACTAATTTATAAGTGAGTGTGTACACACTTTATTAAGTTTTGGGCGACCAAAACTCACTTATAAATTAAGACCAGCCCGGTGTTCACACACACTGATGTCCCGAGGTGGACATAACCCAATGTCCACCACCCAGACCTTATCCCCTTTGTACAAAGGGAGTAACTAGCCATGTGTCCACTCTAGCTTGCTCCACAAAGCACCTGCCTGCCACCTACACTGGACAACTCACCACCTCACTCCTCCTCCTCTCTCTAGAGATTGGCGCCTCCTTCATGAGGGCTGTTGGACTGCATTTTCTGCACTTTCTCCTTCCCAACTCCATTTCCAAGCTTGGTAGGGTGTTTCTCAAGCTTCCAAGAGTGTTTCCGGATGCTAATCACTCTCCTACACACTCCCAATGACTGAAATTCAGCAAAACAGCTCCCTTTATTGCTGTAATTTCTGTCTTTTTGCTGAAACCCCTAATTTCAACCCTCCTTTCTCAAGTTGAACCATAGGGGAAACTTTCCCAAGGTTCCCTTCATTCTCTTGAAGACTTTTGTCCCGAAGAAATGCGACAAATCGAAGATCTCTTCACTCCAAGGACTTCCATCGCGAAGACTTCCGCTATCATCGACTCTACTTGCAATTGGTAAGCTTTAGTGCTTAAATATGGTAGCAAGTAGCAGGAGGGAGGAACCGGATTACAAGATCACATACCCTGTGTAGTGTTATCTTGTCCTACGTGCTCTCTTGCAGATTGTTACTACCATGTGTTGGTGGAACAATAGAGAGCAGATGGTAGGGAACATGGGCACTTGAGAGGATAGTGTGGGTTGCAAGTCTATATCGACAACCACTTGTTTGCAATACTGTATTCATATGCATTGGTATGAAAATCTGGTCAGAAATGCCCATGACACTATATACTTGATTCTCCTAAAATCAATATACTTTATTTGAGGGAGGGGTCGGCCGTTCCGGTTCATTGTGTGTCTCTTGTCAATTCAGCAAATTACTTCTTGTATTTAAGCAAGTATCCATCAAATCTTAGTGTATTTAAGTGTATTGATTAGCATTGTGTTCAGCCAAGTTACATTGGTATCAGAGCATACGGTTCTCCTTCACTTCTATCGTGAGAAACGATCACCGTGAACACTAGCTATCTCTACACTTAGAACATTATGGATAGCCATACAATGAATGTTGGAGATGCCAACACAAGAGGCAGGGACAATGAAATGCATGCCTCCAATGCTTTACAGGATGAGCAAACTCATGTGGTGCACAATAGGGAACATGAATATGTGGGACAGCCGTCCCGTGGTACTCGTATACAGGCTCTTCTCCATGCATAGCAGAAGAATTAAATCTCTACCGCCGAGAGGATCCATTGGTACATGACCGTTTGAAGGCCAAGAAAGCTGAATCTTATATGGATCATGCAATGGCAATGATTGCTCAAGAGTTGCACATGCAACCGAGGGATGCAGCACATGCATACTTGGCTCGTACCGAGGATGCCTATGCAGAATAGGCAACCATCCCGCATGTCATTGGAATCCCCACAGGTGCCCGAACAAGAACTTATGTCTAAGAGGATGAATCTCCATGCTATGGGAGAGGAACAATCAGTGACTTCACGCCATGCAGGAATACCTTATGTAGCTTGTGAAGGATACAATGTTTATTGTAGTGGTCAAAATGTATGTCAAATGCCATTGCCGGCTGAAAATGTGCATGCACAACACATGCAACATGGACTGCAATTTTCTGTTGGTGCAAGTATTCCGCGTATCTCTCATGCCACTCATGCCTTTGAGTGTACTCGTGAGGGAGAAGCTATGGCTGAAAATGTACCAATGCATGTTGAGGACCTCATGCTTACAAGACACATGTATCTATGCCTTATGCATCACCTTTTGGTCCTAAAATGATGCCAAGGGGCTGTCCCAGTGGACAAACACGGAAAAAACATATTGAGATGCAGGCACATGCATCAAAGTCTCGTGACTTTAAAGCCGGAGACAAATCTGTGAAGTTTGACGCATATCATGGGGAATATGATGCATCAAAGACACTTGCTTTTATTGCCCAGTTTGGTATTTCTTTCAGTGATGAGGATTTTACTCAGAAATCCATGATCCGGCATGTAAGCATGTTCATGAAAGGCACTGCTGCCCATTGGTGGCTCACGGAGAAGCTCTCACCGAATCCTGTTCGATCATGGGAAGAGTTTAAGGAGAGGCTATTCCCAATGCATTGAATGAGATAACAATGAAGTGGGATTGGGTGAAGCAAAATGAGGGAAAATCAGTGAATGCATATGTACAAAAGTTTTGGAAAGTGCTTTTGGAGGTGTCTCCATTTATGCATGTTACCAAGGCCAAAAGGAAGAGAAGGTTTCAATCGGGATTGCAACCCATGTACAAAGCGGGACTACAAATGTATCCTCGTCACACCTTACACCAATTAATTGTAGCCACCACTGCCACCGAGCAATTGGAACTCACATTGAGTCGATCCAATAAGGTTAAACCCTCATTTCAAGGCAAAGAGAGGGCTGTCCAAAACCTGCAAAATAATGGACAGCCACCTAAAAAGGACCAAAACCAAGATAAAAATGGTGCAAAGGCTGAAAATAACACTACCAAGAAGCGTCCCTTCAAACTGAGAGACTATGGTCTCACTCCGGAGCAAAAAAGAAATATATGAGCGAGGGGAAATGCTTTACTTGTGGTAGCACCGAGCATATTGCAAAGGCATGCCCAAACAAGAAGAAGCGTGATAATGCAAATGCATCAAAGCCTAATGTCCATCTGGTTCCGGATGTACAAGGCAACACTTCACATGATAGCAAAGACAAGGTTGTATGTAAAGCTTGGGGACAACTTAAGGATCAGCCCGCTTTGTTCATGTTTGATGATTGTGCATCTGAGAATTTCATATCCTCACACATGGCAGCTGCTTTGGGTATTGAAGTGGAGAACATGGGTCCTCAAATTGAAGCAGGGGCTGCCTTTGTTGGTAGAAAAGTGCAGGTTATGCCTATTATTGGCAAGTTGCGCATACACATTCAAGGCTATGTGGATCATGAGGATTTTCTTGTGGCGCCTTTGAATGGCTGTGATGTATTGCTTGGAAAGCCTTGGCATACACATATTGATCCGTGTGCAAGGCTTACAAGACCAACAGGATCACCTTCATGCATAAAGGCCGAGAGCATGTAATTGATGGGGCTGGTGAAGAGGGTGATACCATTCCCCTTGTATCTCATGTACAAATTAAGAAAGTAATGAAAAAGAGTGTTTTTGCATACTTGATTTTTGTACGAGATCATGTTGAGGAAAATAATGTATATGTAAACACTCTTAGTAATGATAGGCTGAAATTCTTGCAAGAGCACAATGATTGTTTTGCTGATGAGTTACCAAATAAGTTGCCACCCATACGACCGGAGGATCATCGCATTGATCTTGTGCCAGGTAGCTCACCACCTAATAGGCCAGCCTATCGTGTAAGTGTATCCCAAAAAGAGGAGATCATGAAGCAGGTGAATGAGCTTCTTGGGAAGGGTTTGGTTCAGCCAAGCTCTTCCCCATATTGTTCACCCGTCCTCGTGGTTCAAAAGAAGGATGGATCCTTTCGTATGTGTGTGGATTATAGAGCTTTGAATAAGCTTACCATCAAGAATCGGTTTCCGATTCCACGCATAGACGACATCCTTGACAAGTTGGATGAATCGGCATGCTTTAGCCGAATTGATCTCAAGAGTGGATATCATCAAGTACGTGCAGGGCCTGAGGATGTACACAAAACTGCTTTCAGGATAGCATTTGGACTTTATGAGTATCTTGTTATGCCTTTTGGTCTTACGAATGCCCCAGCTACATTCAATAGAATGATAAATCGCATATTCCGTGGGTATAGGAAATTTACAAGTGTCTTCTTTGATGACATCCTAGTCTTCTCGAAGACCGAAGAAGAGCATAGAGCTCATTTGGCCATTGTTTTTGAAGAACTCCGTAAGCATAAACTCCTCATAAATGCAAAGAAAAGTGAGTAGTTCTTGTCAGAGATACATTATCTTGGACATATTGTGTCCAAAGATGGAGTGTAGATGGATCCTGCAAAGATTGATGCAATTCGGAATTGGCCTGAATTGAGTTCGTCGGTGCATGAGATCCGTAGTTTTCTTGGATTATGCTCTTACTACCGCAGGTTCATTCGGCACTTTGCATGGATTGCTTCTCCTTTGCATGATTTGACAAAGAAGAAGGCCGTGTTCAAATGGACTAATGTAGAGAGGGATGCATTCCTCACATTGAAAGATGCAACTACTCATGGTCCAGTGTTGATCATTCCGGATTTGCAAAAACCTTTTAGTATGGAATATGATGCATCTGGAAATTGCATAGGAGCTATCCTTAATCAAGAGGGACATGCCGTGGCTTACGAGAGCCGTAGATTGCATGATACAGAGCTATCTCTTGTAAAGACAGATCACCAGAGTTTGAGGTATTTTCTTACCCAAACTAAGTTGTTAGAGAAGCATATGAGGATGGCCAATTTCCTCTCTATGTTTCATTTTCAGATCTTACACACCCCAGGAAAGAAGAATGTAGTGGCAGATGCATTGTCTCACGAAAGCCGTATGTTGCAGCTATCTCAGTTGCCTCTCATCGGGACTTGTCTGCCATGCGTGATTTGTATCATACGGATGCTGATTTTGCCACTATTTGGGCTGATTTGATGGCTGGTCATGCACATGCCTCATATGTGAGCAAAGAGGGTTATCTCATGAAAGATAATTGCCTGTGTGGTATCTGACATGAGGCTAAAGGTTTTGGATGAGTGCCATGCTCCTCCATATGCTGGTCATAGAGGCATAATGCCTACTACGCACATGATTGAGCGGTATTTCTTTTGGCCAGGTATGTGGAAGAACATAAAGGCACATGTACGTGCATGTATCACTTGTCAAAAGGTGAAATCTGATAGACAAAAGACACCAGGTTTGCTTCAGCCATTGCCTATTCCCACGCAGCCATGGGAGAGTATTACAATGGATTTCATTATGGACTTGCCACGGACCCAACATGGTAATGATGCATTTTGGACAATTGTGGACAAGTTTAGCAAGCCAGCTCACTTCTTGCCGATCAAAAAGACCATCAAAGCTGAGCATATAGTTAAAATATATCTTGCACAAGTGTTCAAGCATCATGGAATGCCAAAGTCCATTGTGGAGGATAGAGATCCCAGGACTACAAGTCTCTTTTAGCGGGCCTTATTTGATAATATGGGCACCAAAATAGACTTCTCATCAGCTTATCACCCTCAAACGGATGGACAAAGTGAGGCTGCAAATTCAGTCGTGTTGGATCTCTTGAAATGTTATGTGGCGGATCAGAAGTCTTCTTGGAAGAAGTACTTACCGCTTGTGAAATTTGCATACAACAACACCATGCATGCATCTACAGAAAAGGCCCCGTTTGAGATTGTTTATGGTAAGGTGGTTTTGCCACCCATTCTTCGCACAAAGGATGAGATATTTGCAGCTAATGAGTATGTAAGAGACTTGGATATTGCTTTTGCTCAAGTACAGACAGCCATTGCAAGGTCACAAGACAAGCATAAAAAGGCTGCCGACAAGCATAGAAGGCAATTGGATGTTAAAGAGAATGATTGGGTATTGTTGAAAATTGAGAAGACAAGACTTGCAAAGAGGCCTGGCAAAGAGGGTGCATATCCTAAGCTTGCAACTAGGTACTATGGGCCTTTTCGAGTGATCGAGAAGATCAATGAAGTGGCTTTCAGATTGGCATTACCTAATCATTGGCACATACACAATGCTTTTCGTGTGAGTCTCCTTCGTAAGTATGTAGGGCCGGAGCCAGTGAAACGGTCATTGAGGATCCACCAGAAGTGGATGAGCTAGAAGAGATCTTGCAGCCAGAGCAGATTGTGTATCATAAGAAACGCAAGCTTGCTGCAGGCAAAGTTATCAGGCGTTACCTTGTGAAGTTTAAGAACTATCTTTCCATTGATGGCTAAATGGGTAGATGAAGAGTTCTTTAGAGATTGCCTCCATGTGCTTCAGACATATTTGGATGCTTTTCAGTTGCTGACAACTGTTTAGAAGCCGGGGGGGATGTTACCATTTGGCCACCCAATTGGTCCACCTGTGCTTTCTCATCATGTATTTACATTGGATTGGTGTACATGGCAGTTGTGTATGCTGGGGATTGATGCCACTCATGTGATATTGTGGACTTGGCTTTCCGTTGGGACTTGTACCGTTGTTGTGTACATGCCCGGAAATGCCTGGTGGAATTGGTGTTCCATTGGGTCTGGTACCTCGTGTACTTGCCTGGAGCACATACCAATGCTGCATTGAATTGCATAGCATATCAGAGGGCTGTTGGCTGCAAGAAAGAGGATGCTGGATGCCAGAATAGCTGTCGGCTGACGTCAGCAGAGTTGGAGCAACAAGCGCATCATTAACCAGGAGTATCACCAAGTCGGCTGCATGAAAAAGGATTTAATGAATATATGAACTGGCCGACCAGCAGTCAGCCAGTTCCCCATGAACTTCAAGGGGCTATAAATAGCCCAAGTGCCCATCATTGTAGTCATTCTCTCCCACTAGGGGATTGGATCATTAGCCCAAGTGCCCATCATTGTAGTCATTCTCTCCCACTAGGGGATTGGATCATTAGAGGTCCCAGGGGGGGACCTCTAATGATCCAATCCCCTAGTGGGAGAGAATGACTACAATGATGGGCACTTGGGCTATTTATAGCCCCTTGAAGTTCATGGGGAACTGGCCGACTGCTGGTCGGCCAGTTCATATATTCATTAAATCCTTTTTCATGCAGCCGACTTGGTGATACTCCTGGTTAATGATGCGCTTGTTGCTCCAACTCTGCTGACGTCAGCCGACAGCTATTCTGGCAGCCAGCATCCTGGGACCTCTAATGATCCAATCCCCTAGTGGGAGAGAATGACTACAATGATGGGCACTTGGGCTATTTATAGCCCCTTGAAGTTGGGACCTCTAATGATCCAATCCCCTAGTGGGAGAGAATGACTACAATGATGGGCACTTGGGCTATTTATAGCCCCTTGAAGTTCATGGGGAACTGGCCGACTGCTGGTCGGCCAGTTCATATATTCATTAAATCCTTTTTCATGCAGCCGACTTGGTGATACTCCTGGTTAATGATGCGCTTGTTGCTCCAACTCTGCTGACGTCAGCCGACAGCTATTCTGGCAGCCAGCATCCTCTTTCTTGCAGCCGACAGCCCTCTGATCCATGCTTTGCTCCAAGTCCTGCTCCATGTCCATCTTCTACTGGTTCATGGTCTTTATCTGTTTGCCTCTTCTGGATCTAGCTCTGAGAATGTCCATGGCATCTGTGATGCACATGACACATAGCATCTTTATGTGCTTGCTTGCAATTGAAATTGCATGCTGTTTTCATGCTTGCTTGACCAATGTGTAGTTCCGGGTAAGGGGACGCCTGTCCGCGAACCGTGCGTGTGAAACTGTTTGCTGACATAGTTATGTGGCATGTGACAGGTGGTAAGTATTGGTCATGATGTCCCGAGGTGGACAAAACCCAATGTCCACCGCCCAGACCTTATCCCCTTTGTACAAAGGAAGTAACCAGCCATGTGTCCACTCTAGCTTGCTCCACAAAGCACCTGCTTGCCACCTATACTCGACAACTCACCACCTCACTTCTCCTCCTCTCTCTAGAGATTGGCGCCTCCTTCATGAGGGCTATTGGGCTGCATTTTTTGCACTTTCTCCTTTTCCCAACTCCATTTCCAAGCTTGGTAAGGTGTTTCTCAAGGTTCCAAGAGTGTTTCCGGATGCTAATCACTCTCCTACACACTCCCAATGACTGAAATTCAGCAAAACAACTTTCTTTATTGCTGTAATTTCTAGTCTTTTTGCTGAAACCCCTAATTTCAGCCCTCCTTTCTCAAGTTGAACCATAGGGGAAGCTTTCCCAAGGTTCCCTTCATCCTCTTGAAGACTTTTGTCGCGAAAAAATGCGACAAATCGAAGATCTCTTCACTCCAAGGACTTCCATCATGAAGACCTCCACTGTCATCGACTCTACTTACAATTAGTAAGCTTTAGTGCATAAATATGGAAGCAAGTAGCAGGAGGGAGGAACCGGATTACAAGATCACATACCCTGTGTAGTGTTATCTTGTCCTACGTGCTCTCTTGCAGATTGTTACTACCATGTGTTGGTGGAACAATAGAGAGCAGATAGTAAGGAACATGGGCACTTGAGAGGGTAGTGTGGGTTGCAAGTCTACATCGACAACCACTTGTTTGCAATACTGTATTCATATGCATTGGTATGGAAATCTGGTCAGAAATGCCCATGACACTATGTACTTGATTCTCCCAAGATCATTTACTTTTTATTCGAGGGAGGGGTCGGCCGTTCCGGTTCATTGTGTCTCTTGTTAATTCAGCAAATTACTTCTTGTATTTGAGCGAGTGTCCATCAAATCTTAGTGTATTGATTAGCATTGTGTTCAACCAAGTTACACAAGGCACACCGGAACGGGCTGGTGACGTGGCAATTTAGTCAGAACGGTTGTTGCTGTTTCAGGAACGGTCATTTCTTGTGACGACTAAGAATGCAACGACTGCCAGGTATTGTTTAAAGGTACGTTAGGTACTAAAGTACCTTCAAACAGTACATTCGCTAAGGATTTTTTTTAAAAAGGACTGCAATGTGTATGTGCTCGCTGTTGGCCGCCCCTCCCTGGGATTGAACACAGCGTTGTAACTTGCCACTCGACCTCCTTCAAACTTGAAAGTTCACAGGACCATGCTTGGAAGTTTATAGTGTGCTCCTCCTCGCCCTACTTTCATCTTCTTCTCCTTCAACAATCATTCAATGGCATCTAGAGCTTCAGGCAGCAAGCGGTCCAAGAAGCAAGCTACTTGGTCATGGTGGGAAGAGGTGGATTGTGATGAGACGTATGCAAGTGGTGGTGCCAATCGTGTGCGAGCTCATTTGCTGCATGAACCTGGCCATGATGTGGCTTTTTGCCAATCAGTTCTATCAGAGAAGGAGTTACAGGAAAGGCTCAATGCACAGGTGTTTCGAGCTCCACCTCCAAGGTCTATGGCTGTAAATCCCTCTTTTTTTGCTAGTTGATTGTGTAATCTGGATTCTAGATCTATTTTTCTTGAGTACTCAAGAGTCAAGTCTCATGATCAATCACAATGGCTATGTATAATGTATCGTGTTTGTCATGCCTAACCCCTAGGCTATGGTTAACCTAACTTGAAGGTCTTAACCCTAATTAGCCTTGGGCTGTAACACACACACACAGGCCACACAACACAAAGACAAAGAGATAGAAATGGGCATGCATGAAAAGAGAGAGAAAGAGAAAGAGAAAGAAAGTTATATTAAACATCTTCAAAAGACCATAAGGTCTATGATACATAAGGGCTTACACATATAACAAAAAAGACAAAATAATGCTGCCTAGCTAAAGCTCTAAGGCCCAAAGTGTACATCATGTAGCTGGTGTGTCCATGCCATGCACATCTACATCTATGAGGTGAGACACATCTACTGCTTGTGGGGGGGGGGGGGGATGGGGGGGTTTCGATACTGCTCAGGTATGTCCTAGATCTGGAGTTGATGTGTCCACTGTCTGCACCTGGGTGGGCATGGACGTCGGGCCCATCGGATCTGGCATGCTCTCTCAATGGTGACCCCTCGCTGATGGGTACTGAGAGAGAGAGAAATGAAATGAAATGTTATATTAACGTCTTCAAAAGGCCAAAGTGACCTATGGGACCAAAGTTACAACCATATGACATCTGATACACTATCTGGAAAAGAAAAGAAAGGACTGAAGGTAAGTATCTAGCCCTACAATACATCAGTAGGGAGCATCCGGAAGTAGCAACTAGGGAGAGTGGGAAGCTAATGCTACTAGTCAAAATGGGGTACATGAGTACATGGATACATGAATACATGGCCTCTTAGAGAGAGAGAAATGAAATGAAACGAAATGATATATTAACGTCTCTAAGAGGCCATAGTGGCCTATGAGACCAAAACTGAGAGTACATCTGAAGTTGGTGTCTCATCAAAGAGAACAACTAAATGAGACTAAAAAGTACAATAAACTGATTGTCCTACAATTATAAGCACAGAAGTGTAAGACTCCGAGATAGCGCGCACGGGCACGGGCACGGGCACGGGCACGGGCACACACACACATACACACAGCAAAAAAGAAACTTATATTACATACAAGATAGCATGCAAGGATGGAGAGAGAGAGAGAGAGAGAGAGACGCATACAGACACGCGCGCACGGGTGTGCGCGCACCCACACACACACACACACACACACACTTTTTTTTTTTAAAGTGGAATCATAAGTATATTAGATTTACAAGATGACTATCCAAAGTAGATAGTCCCAAAGTACATCAACTGAGGATGTCAATATAAGACATATATACATCATGATCTATTTGGTCAACCTGCATGCAATCGAAGAAAGATTGATGCAGGGAGTACCGAAAAAAAGAAAAAGCAAAAAAAACCGCATCACCAAAAACTGCATGGTTGCGAACTTTCCATAGTGTCCATAAAGCCCAGTAGCGCACCCATGAGAAGAAAAGAGAGAACTCTGGTTTGGGCAAAAGAAGACCAAATAGCTAGAAAAACTTTCCAAATATCATATTTGGAAATCTAGCCCGCAGAAGCTGAATGAGAGGAAGAAAAAACTAACGAGAAGAAGGCCAGCTCCAAAAAATATGAATGACTGTCTCCCTGGAAGCAGAGCATCTACGGCAAGTGGATGAGGATATATGTCTGCGTGCCAGAAACTGTCCTGAGGAAATAATAGCCAAAAGAACGCGCCATAAAAAGAGCTGTTGTCGAAGAGGAAGCTTCGATTGCCAAAGAGATCGCAATCGTCTTTTCCACCACCAAGATGACCGATGCATATGCCAGAAGAGATTTGCCCGTTCAGAAACCCAAGGCAATGGCAACAAATGTTTATACAGACCAGCAACTGTAATATCAGATAGCCTCAAGGGATGGCATGAAGAATCAAAAGAGGAGATAGTCCAATCCTACAGGCGATCTCGAATTTCCAACAGTGGAATCGGCAAAAAAGGCTGAAGCATCTGAATTATATCACGCCAAAGACGACGATAATGAGGTCCCAAGCCATAATGTGCAGCAGCCTGTGGAAAAGAAAAAGGGGAGCCATCAGGATGGATGACATCTGCCACAGAGGTAACACCCTTTGAGTGGAGAAAATATGAACGCCGGGGTTCTTGCACCGCCAGGGGAACTGAAAATGCTTTGGACCAGTGGATGCTCTCAGCGCGGAGAGAGTTGCCTTGTAAGGAGCCGCGACCATTCCATTTTAAATTTGAAAGGACAAGCTTCCAATCAGCAAGTAAGCCAGAAATGAGAGGACAGCCCTTAATTTTGCCAGTAATGTAACCAAGAATAAAATCCCAATGAGTAGGTTGCCAATGGCCAAAAGCCGAAGTCGTCAAATGAAGTAACAAATGACGGATCATCGCTGTCCAAGGCTGAGTGCCTTCCAGAAATTGAAGCATCAGTTTACCTTTGTGGGCAAGAATATGCACCTGTAAATTAAGGATATTTAAGCCTCCATGCATTTTAGGGGTGCACAAACGATTTGCCGAAAGCAAACGTACACTCTTTTTCCCTTGCTTTGACCTCCAGAATATCTCAAAGATGGTGGACATAAATAATTTCAGCTCCCCTTTAGAAAACCTGATGAGAGGAAGGTAGAACTGAATATAGGCAACCAAGATGGATTGGAGAATCCGTAAACGAACATGCAATGGCCATGTTGCAAGTTTCCAGTATTCCAACTTTTTCTTGAGCTTTGCCAAGACCCAATCTGTTTGTTGACGGCGAGTGACTGACCATCCCAAAGGATATCCCAAATGCCGAATCAAATGAGTGGAGTGAACTATTTCTCCTGGCCATAGCAAATTATGCCACCGTTTTGAATGCAGAGGCAACAATTTAGATTTCTGAAAATTGATTTCTAGGGTAGCCGCAAGGACAAACAAAGAAAGAGCTTGCATCAAAGTAGAGAGATCCTGATGTGTGTTGCGAGGAAGAAAAAAAGAATCGTCAGCATATGCCTGAGCAACCAACTGACGTCTATTCTGAATGTCCAATCCATAAAGACTGCCAGTATCAACCAAATGATCTATATAAAGAAGCATGGTATGCATCGCTATAGCATACAAAAGAGCACTTAAAGGGCATCCCTGCCTAACTGAACGATGCAAAGTCCATGATTCTGAGAGATCTCCTGACAATATACAAGCCGCCTGGCTATCAGCATAAAGCCAGTGAATGATATTCTGCATTTTTTCTCCAAATCCCAGAGCACGCATGGTTTCTTGAATGAAACCCCATTTAATAGTATCAAAAGCCTTAGCAATATCCACTTGCACTACATTCATATTAGAAGAGACTGGCATTTTGCCTTTTTCTTGAGGCATAACAGGAGTCTTTAGACTTTTGTTTTTAACCCCTGAAGGACCAGGAGTGTCCTTATTCTGCATTGGGATGGGCAAGGCATCAGGCGGCATCTTATGGAGGACCAGAGGACATTGAGATGCCATATGTCCAAACTTTTTGCACTCAAAGCATGCGCCTGCAAAAAGACCCCATTTGAGTCTGAAAAAAGCACTCCCCATGGAGACGTTATTTATGGTAACAGCATAAGATTCCGGAGTGGGCTGATCCATGTCCCATAAAATACAGAATCGATTTGAGTTGCCATTTGGTCTAGGAGGGCATACAACCTTTCCTAGAGATGCTGCAATTTTAGGTAACAAGGAGGCCAAACATTGGGGGAAGTCCACCACTTCTACCCAAACAGGACAGCGATGCTTAATCAAAGCCTGATAGTCTCTGGTGGGGAACCATGGCAATACATGAACCATCTGTTGTCCATAGAAGAGAGGGGAGTGCTCTAAAAGCGTTTGCTTATGGTGCTCATCCACCATAATGACCTCAAAGAAACCTCTTGCCACATAGTGGACTTTGCGAACAAAACAACCACCCAATGTCCGTGTCAACCAATTCCCGACATCAGCAGCAATAGGCATCCTGCCTGGAAAAAAAATAATCACAGCATGCTTCGCATATTCTCGAATGGGATCTATGATTTCATCCACATCCACTGCAAGTCCCACCATAGGAACAGGATCTTTCCAATTCTTGCGTGTATCCTGAAATCCTTCATGCATTACCTCATAGATCAGCCCAGCCTCGGGCGTTTCATGCACAGGGTCATCCTGACCTACAGCCTGCTTTTGTTTTTTATGAGCGTAATATTTTATAGGAGAAGCCATGATGAGATAATAGGCACTAGGTAAAGTCGGTGCAGAAAGGCGGTATCAGGACAGCTGGACAGAGAATCGAGGGCGCTGCAGAGGCACCAGCGAACAGTCTCAGTGGACCCACGAGCAGGGACGGGCACTCCAGAAGCAGAATCCGGCGACCAAAATTCAGAACTGGGCGATTGGGATAATGGCGAGGCAGTCTGCTGAGCAATTTCGGCGACGAATTGAAGCTGCGAGGGAACCAAGTGTTCACGGGAGCAGCAAACGATGGAGTCGAGTCGAGGCTGATGGACCACACAGGGTCTCTCTCACACACACACACACACAGACACCTAGCCTGTACACACACACACACACACACACAGGGTTGTACAGAGAAGAGCGATAAACAGTAGCTAAGCAGAGGGTATAACAGCGAGCAAAAAGTGAGTCAAAACAGGGAAGACGTGAAGGTTCGTGCAGCACTCTCTCCTGCGCGAGCTCTCATCCACACACACACACACACACACACACACACACACACACAGCAAAAAAGAAACTTATATTCCATACAAGATAGCATGCAAGGATAGAGTGCTTTATGAAGAAGAATTTATCCTTGAATTTTATATATACTTGAATTTTATAAATATAGAAGCATACATGGAAGAGAGTCAAAGCAATGATGAACTTTCTGCTTCACTAGGCTTTCCTTGTAGGCCATCAAGTTATGACAGAATGGCAATGGTTTCTTTTTGTTTCATGAGAGCCTCCTTGTGAACTACTAAACCCTTTAAATCTCGACATGCTAAAACACTCTACTTCACCCTACTTACATTCCCACATGCATGCATGAAGGCTTAGAGAAAAGACAGCTACAGCAAGGTTATTAAACCTCAAGATTGCTACAGCCCTTCAATTGCAACTATTATGACATTTTTTTAGCATTGATTCAGCACAAATACCTACATGATGTTTATCATTGAGACAGGTGGTTGGATCAAGACTGGGTGCTCAAGCCCAGATTTCTCCACTAGCTAAGAGTTCACCCAAAAACAGTCATTGGAGCAGAAATTACCTGAATTGACCTTGCTGAAAAATTTCCAAGATCGGCAAACATTGCCTCCCCTCCTGCATGGATCAGTGTACCACTATCAGAACTACAAGTAGACCTTAAAAAGCAAAGTTATCAAAACAGCCAGACCAAATTAATACCACCACCCTCAGAAAACTTTGAAATCGACAAAAAATGAAAACAAAAACCAACTTTAACACCATGTCATCATGCGGTCAGGCATGAGTTGATTAAAACACATGTTTGCAGCACCAGGACGAGTTGGTTGAAGATGCACCATAATGGCAATGGTGCAGCTTCACAGTGCTCAAGATCTCTTCATGGGACGAGTAGGTAAATATTGATTTTATCAAAGAGCCTTTTACAGCATCCTTGTGAACTTTTTGTCACAGTCAAGGACAAGGTCTCGGTGGAGAAGCAATCTACTCCACTTGTTTTCCACTCTTACAAAGTCAGAATGGAGCAAACCTGACAGCATTCTGTAACGACGTGACATGTCACAAACTGCTAAGCTCAGCTGTCTCCATCCACCACATCCTTTTTTTCAGAATCTGAGGTGTCAGACACTCGCGGCCTGTCCCATCTCCACCAACCTCCAGAATCTTACACATAGTTGCAATGAAACATGTTTCATACCTTTGAAAAGTCAGAACCTTTTGAAAACCTCTCATTAGCTTCATACTCTTTCTCCAGCTGCCAAATGAGAAAATGGGGCTGCTATCAAATAGCAACTTGCCTTACTGAAGAAAACCCTAAGTAGTGAAGTTGGGGCTTAAGACTCTATTTGTAACTCCATTCAAATCTTCAATAAGAATCAAAAATCAGGAATCAAGTTTCACAACACAATGCTAGGTTTTCATGATAGAAAATTGCAAAGATGGGAAATTTTTGTACGTTCTTTGAATTTACAAGGATTTTAGGATGTTCCTGGGCCAATTACGGGAATTATAAGGCACTTTTACCCCCCCCCCCTCCTCCCCACAAAAAAAATGGTATGAAGCGTTTCTGAAACATTTCATTAAGGTGTGAGCCCGTTTCATAAACATTTTTAAAACATTTCATCACGGTGTGAAACACATTTCATAAACGTTTTTAAAACATTTATGAAACGTGTTACTTTTAATGCCTGGCAACTATAATCTGACATGTCATATGCAATCATCTGTCTCCATCAGCAAGTCCCCCATCATTGACAGCTGTCCTTTCCCTTCACTGTCACATACAGTACACTTGCGAAACCTATGAAGCCCAAATGTTTTTTCGATGAACATACCAGCATCTCTTCAATCAGCATCAAGAGATCGACCCCTAAATAACGCAACCATTCTGAAACTCGTTTATTCTGAAACTCGTCTATTCTGAAACTAGTGGCTCTTTACCAATCTCAACACGAAGTCATGAATACACACTCCTGTGGCAACTCCACCAATTGGCAATTAACCAATCTCAACACAAGGTCATGGAGACATTAACTTCTACAAGGAAAAAATGAAGACGATGCCAATCCAGCTTCATATAAGGCCAAAAGAATCACCTAGTCAATGTTAGCATGAAAGTGCCATGTGATTCAGATCCTTCAAAGACAAACTCCAAACTTTTCATCCTTTACCACACACAAGGGGACTATGTAGTAAAACCATAAAGGACAGGTACCAAAATATTTTATCATCATGCCCTATAAACATTTACATGCTTGGTACAATCAGGATACTTCACCTTCAATGGAAGAAATTAAACCAATGCCCACGTCTGCTAAGGGCATTCCCCAACGCATTCTCTTTCACTCCATATCCAACTGAATTAAGACAAAAATGCCATGGCCTCACTGAAAATGGAGACGCCTCAAGATAAGATATACACTGAAGAGACTAATCAAAAAACTTCTGCAGGTCACATATCAAACTCTGCCTTTCCAGATTTCCTTCTCTTACAAACCACCAGATGGCCATTCAGCTGCAACACACCTTCAAGACTACCTTGCTGGCATCAAAAACAAGGGTGAATTGTTTCCCCTTCTTTGAGATCCACGACATATTCGCGCTAACATCACCTCTACTAGCATCAAAACTAAGCGTGAAGTGTTCCCTGTGTTGAGGGTATCAACACAATAAACCTCTCAAGCTTCCTTTACAAGCCCCTTTTAAAAAGACAATATCTTCTGTCGTGACATTTGTTAAGGGATTTGTGTTTGGGCATAATGGGTATTCCCCAAGATGAACCCTCCCTGTTTACTGAGCAGGAAAATGGGAGAGAGAACCACACTTGAGAGATTGACCCTCTCCCTGCCTTCCCCAAGATGAACCCTCCCTGTTATCTGAGCAGGAAAATGGGAGAGAGAACCACACTTGAGAGATTGACCCTCTCCCTGCCTTGATAGGTGGTAAGTTTAACATGAAGACTTAGATATGCAAGAGTAGGCCTCTCATACAATCTCTTTGGGCAGAGTGGCTGTGGAAGTGCTCTTGAGGCCATCTTGGACATGGAGGCAAACCTCGTCTATCATTACACAGAAGGGGCCTGATAGCAAGGGCCACACGACATCTCATTCTTCTTACTGGGCTATTAAAAGATAGACTCAGTTTGTTCTTTTTAACTGCTAGCAGCAATTGTAGGGCCTCGCAGCGGAAAGCCCCCCCGCTCCTATAGCTAATTTGGGTGTTTACATGGAATCAATTCTTGTAAGTGTTTTAGCACATACATAAGAAAAATGAAAGTATACCTTTATGCCAAGTTTCTAAAAGCCATCAAAACGGCAAAAAACTCACAAAGAAGTTTTCTCATATATTAATTAATCATTTAACACGTGAACATACTTATTTTTCACATACAAGCCTTCAATGTTTTTTTCCTTCCCTTGTTCTATTAGGGAATGAGACAACAAGAGTACATGTATAATGGTGAGATACTGTAGCATTATTTACCTGTGATGCAAAGAACAAGGCCTCCAAGAGCATGCCATGCCTGTCCATTGTTCCTTCTAAAGAAGTTGTATATGAACATGGGATTGAATGCCTGAAAAACACTTGAATCATACTTGATGATGTTGTATATACCAATGGCCGCCAGCGCAGCAAACCATACACACATCACCGGTGCAAATACAAGGCCAATCTTGCCTGTGCCAAATCTTTGAATGCTAAAGAGAAAAATTAGAAGCACAATTGCAATTCCCACCAGGATATCTGCAGAAAACAACAAGCTATAGCAAAAAAAGAAACACTTGAGACATAAAAGATGATTAGACAATTAATCTAAAAGAGATTACAACGTTTAGCCAGGTCAGCTTACCTCCTGACAGGGTAGGTACTGCTACTCTGAGGCCACTTACTGCGGATGTTACTGCTACCAAAAGAAACATGATAGTCAAAACTTGATAGAGTACTGTATAAGATCATATCTTAACTCAAGCCTTGACTTGTTAACAAAAGGAAAAAAATTAGAGAATAGAAAATCTCAACATCCACCATGTACAAAACCAAAAAATGTTGCTTTTGACCTAGATGGCTTAAACGCGGGGTCTTCAGGCCAAAATATCCGTTTCAGGGGGGTCTCTGGGCCCAAAACAAGTTTCTGTCATGGATGGAATGTTTTGTCTATTTCAGCAGTTTTCTCACTGCCATTTTGGCCGTTTCCATGACAACACCTGGAGTTTCCACCCTCCATTTCAGGTAACATTCAGGTAAATTTTTCAATCTATCTTCTCACCTACCTTCTGTCACCAATTGGCCGACCATTTGGTCCATCTCCAGTTTTTGCGTCTCGTTCACTTGAGGCCAGGCCGGTGTCTCGTGTGAAGAGGCCAGTATTTTGCTGACATGGACGGGAGCCAGACTGGTGCCACCCGTGTGTTAGCAGGATGGTGTCGTATGGACGGGAGCCAGATCAGTGCCACCCGTGTATGACCTGGACTG
Organism: Cibotium barometz; assembly: GCF_041138505.1. Taxonomy (NCBI): domain Eukaryota; kingdom Viridiplantae; phylum Streptophyta; class Polypodiopsida; order Cyatheales; family Cibotiaceae; genus Cibotium; species Cibotium barometz. Next base: position 26,218,436 of record NC_141065.1, on the reverse strand, counting down.
TGTTCGACCCATGGGATTGTCACGCCATGGAAGAGCCAGTATTCGTGCCGTGTTTTGCCTATGGGACTGTCACACCATAGGGAAACTCGTGCCTGGAACTGTGTCTTACCTATGGGACTGTCACTCCATAGGAAGACCAGGTTTATATGTTTTTATGTCGTGCCAGTTTTGTGCCGACAGATATTTTGTACTTGTTCCATGAACGGGAGATATGTCCATGTTACTATTTGCACATGCACACATGATTTGCATGCTTGAAACTGTTTTCGCATGACATGTATTTGTGTGTTTGCCTGCTTGACGTGTTACTTACTGAGCGGGGACGCCTGCCAGTGAGTCGTGAAGTCTGCTCTGTATTCTGACAAGTTTTGGTGCATGTGAACAGGTGGTAAGTATGTCGCACTTGTTGTTTTAATGTTTTATATTCTAACCCTTTATTTTATAAGGTTAGGTGTTCACATTTATTTAAAAGTGGGCACCCCCTTTGGGCACCCACTTAGGGGCCAAGGTGGGGAGCCCCACTTTTTAAGTGAGTGTGGGGGTGGACATGGTCACCTACCCCCACTAGTTCCCCCACATGCAAACGTGGGTATCACAAAGTTAACTCTACATTAATTTTTATTAAAAAGCTCCCTTCTTCAAGCGTGAGCAGCATCCGCTTCGTGGAAAACCAGCTGCCGGCGATCATCTTTCCCTCTGGCGCATGTCTTTCATGAAGGCGAAGTATCCTCTGCTGCTGGCTGCGCCTGCCTCTCTACAGGCGGCTGAATACTGTTGCTCGTAGCTGCGTTGAATCTTGCAGGGGACTGCTTATGCTGCTGCTGCCCGCACCAGCTCTTCTATAGACGGCTGTAACTCCAACCAGCGCTGATTACAGGTGCCGTCTATGCTTCAGCTGCACCTCAGCCTCTCCTACAGGCGGCTGTCACCTACACAAGGCTGCACAGCTGCAGCTGCTCCCACAGGCGGCTGAATTTCAGCAGGCTGCGCTGTCCTCACCTCCACGTTGAAGTTATCTGCAGATAACCCATCTTCTATCAGCTGTCACCTCCAATAGGTTGAGCTGCTGTACAGGCCAGAGGCGGCTGCTTTTTCCTATGCAGGCGACCATAACAAGCAAGTTGTGCAACCTCTCCTTCTCCTCCTCTGCACAGTAGCTACTATCAACAAAAGGATACAATTGGCTGCACCTCCACGCCATCTTCCTTCCTCCACGCTGCAGCCAGGCCTCTCCACCCTTGCAAGTGGATGCTTCTTCTCTCACAGCAGGCGGTTGTACCCTTTGTGGTGGTGCTTGTCTTGTTAGTTCTACACGAGGCAACTCTTTCTTCAACAAGGGTGGCTTCATATTCTACACAAACACCACAAGTATTGGTTTTCTATCAACCAACTACAAGTAAGTGATTTTCAGATTTGAATAAAGTATTTTTATGTTTAAATCTGATAAAGGATTCATCCCGCTCGGCCAACACCCGTTCGGTGCCGGGTTGTCCAAGCTTTATTGGAGAACCTCGGTCCAAAGGTGCTGAGATCGGGAGAGCCAGGCGTTAGTACGAGAGCGCCTGTTTGTGCGTGGTCTCGGAACACCAGTGAGGCGCTCTCCGCGGAGTCCAGTGAAAGCACAGGACCGTAGCGATTGGACCACACTAGTGGTCGTTCTGCTTCGAGCTTCTACATCGAAATTCGAGCCTATTTGTTTGGTACTGTTTTCATATGTACATGGACATTATCTGGTTCTTGGAACCCATGGAGCATTGTATTCATTAAATACTCCCAATAAATATATCATATATTGAGGGGGGGGTCGGCCCGTTCCGGCCCCAGTGCTGCTGTCCATCTTTCCATTTCATTTCATTTCAATTTCAAGTTGTATTAAGTTGTCCATTTCAAATTTGTGGTTTTAAAGTTGTGCTATTAAGCATGTGGGTGTCCAACGGAGTTTTTCCCACTTGACGGGATCGGTTTCATTGGTATCAGAGCACGGTTGTTTCCCTCTTCCTAGTGGGGAAACGAACCTGTGTACTGGACATCCCGCTTTTAGCAAACTTAAAACACAATGGACAGCCAAGGCAACCCTTTGGAAGTGCCAAATTCGAGGGGTCCATCTAGTGCCTCTCGTGGGTCTGATGCCCTGCGAGGAAGACACAAGCCCCTTGAAAGGGTTATGGATAGTGAATCCAAGGGTCAACTGTCTCCAGGAAAGACAGTTATGCTTGAACAAGAGCCTGATGCTATGAGGGCTGAAATGGAACATATGAGAAAACTTTTGCAGGCTCAAGAGCAAGAATTAAAGTTTTTGCATGAAGATCCCCATCTACAAAGTGCTATTGAAGCCAGGAAGGCTGATGCTATGGTTGATGTAACTTTTGAATCAATGGCTCGTGAAGTGGGCAAGAAACCTAGGGAGTTGGCACTTGCCTATCTCCTTTGCAAAGGTGATATCAAAGAGGGGGATGACGGAGAGCTGAAATTCAGAAATCCACCTCGTTTGAAGCATGGAGATCCTGCATCCCAGAGGTTGAAATCTTTTATACAAAAGGAAGAGGTGACTGTCACCTCTCGTCATGCATCCTCTCCACAAGGCACAAAGCCTGATAGATATATGTATGCCAGTGCTCATGAAGGGCATGAAGGTCACATGCATGCAAGATATGTATCTCATGGTGACAGGTCTACTTCCAGAAAAATTTTGCCTTCTGAGTTGTCTCATGGAGAGACCATGCCATATGCAGGTAAGTCACATGCATCCGAGTTTCGAGTTCGTGGAGCACATGCCACCGTGCCCCATGAAGCTTCTATGACGGCCCATGGAGCCCATGCAGACAGGGCTACCCCGTTGGATAAGGGGAAAAGAAAAAGAGAAGACCATGAGCCTCATGCCAGGAAGCTCAAGGAATTCAAAGCAGGTGATAAATCTGTCAAATTTGATGTCTTTCATGGTGGTGAACATGATGCTTCTAAGGTGTTAGCATTTGTGGCACAGTTCGACATTGCTTTTAGCGATGAGGATTTCACAGAAAAGTCGAAGGTGCGCCATGCTAGCATGTTTTTGAAAGGGACTGCTGCTCATTGGTGGATCACTGAAAAGATCACCAAGGATCCCATTTCTACTTGGAAGGAATTCAAAGATAGATTTTATGCTCAGTTCTTGCCACCCAATGCGGAGCAAACTCTCACTCAAAAGTGGGACAGACTGGAACAAAAAGATAATGAGAGTGTGCAACAGTATGTTAACAAATTTTGGAAAGTGTTGCTGGAAGTGACTCCCTTTATGCAAATCACTGAGGATGAAAGAAAGAGGAAGTTTCGTTCTGGATTGCAACCTGCTTATAGATCGGGTATTGAATTGCACCCAAAACATACGTTGCAACAACTCACAGCTTCTGCTCTTGCTACGGAGCAATTGGTGCTCAAGATCAAGCAGGATCAAGGAGGTTCCAAGGGGAAGGACAAGGCTGTCCCAAATCAGCAAAAGGGTGGACAGCCACCTAAAAAAGAACTTCCGGGAGCCTTACAAGGGTGGTAAAGCTGAAAATAACACATCAAAAGAACAGGGCCCAAGGAAGAACAAATTTGGATTAACCCCAGAGCAAAGAGAGCAATATGCTAAGGATGGAAAATGCTTTTCTTGTGGTAGCAAAGACCACATGTTTCGGCAATGCCCAGATCGCAAATCAAAGCACGAGGACAAGCACACCAAAGCTAATGTACATGCAGTTCCTGATGTGCAAGGAAATACAGGTCATGATGCAAAAGAGCGTATGGTTTGCAAGGCTTGGGGGCAAATCAAGGATCAGCCCGCACTCTTCATGTTTGATGACTGTGCAACTGACAATTTCATCTCTATGCAAATGGCAGCTGCATTGGGTATTGAGGTTGAAAACATGGGACCTCAGATTGAAGCTAAAGCTGCATTTATTGGCAAAGAGGTGCAGGTTACCCCTTTGATTGGGAAGTTGCGTATCCATATACAGGGCTATCTTGATAATGAGCATTTTCTAGTTGCTCCACTGAATGGATGTGATGTATTGTTGGGCAAGCCGTGGCATCATAGGCTTGAGCCCCGCAAAGACTACAAGTCCAATATGATTTCTTTTATGCATAAAGGCCGCATGCATTTTCTTGATGCTGGCAAAGAAGGGGATTCCATCCCAGTTGTATCACACATCCAAATTAATAAAGCAATGAAAAAGAGTCTTTCAGCGTACTTGGTTTTTGTGCGTGATAGTCTTGTGCCAAATCATCAAAATGTGGATGCTATGTCTAATGATAGGCTGAATTTTCTTAATGCATTCAACGACTGTTTTGCTGACTCATTGCCAGGTGAATTACCTCCCCAAAGGCTTGAAGATCACCGCATAGATCTTGTGCCATGTAGTTCTCCACCTAACAAACCCGCATACCGAGTGAGTGCTGCACAACAAGAAGAAATCATGAAGCAGGTCAACGAGCTTTTAGAGAAAGGTTTGGTTCAGCCCAGTTCCTCACCTTACTGCTCTCCTGTGCTTCTTGTTCAAAAGAAGGACGGATCATTCCGTATGTGTGTGGACTATAGAGCTTTGAACAAGCTTACCATCAAGAACAGATTTCCTATTCCACGTATTGATGATATCTTGGATAAGCTTGATGGTTCGGCTTGCTTTAGCAGACTTGATTTGAAGAGTGGTTATCACCAGATACGTGTGGTGCCACAAGATGTCCATAAGACTGCATTCAGGACAGCCTTCGGATTATATGAATTCTTGGTAATGCCTTTTGGTCTCACCAATGCTCCTGCTACTTTTAATCATATGATGGATAGGATATTCCGACCCCATCGCAAGTTTACAGGAGTCTTCTTTGATGATATCTTGGTTTTCTCCAAGAATGAGCAGGAACACAGAACTCATTTGGTCACAGTGTTCGAAGAGTTGCGGAAGCATAAACTTTTCGTAAATGCCAAGAAAAGTGAGTTTTTCCTTTCAGAGATTCATTATCTGGGACATATTGTATCCAAGGATGGAGTTACAATGGATCCTGCAAAGATAGAGACTATTCGGAATTGGCCCGAATTGCAAAACGTACATCAAGTATGTAGTTTTCTGGGATTATGCTCGTACTACAGGCGTTTCATAAGGCATTTTGCTATGATTGCCACTCCTCTACATGATCTCACGAAGAAGAAAACTGCTTTCAAATGGACCTCAAAGGAACAGGATGCTTTCTTGCAGCTCAAGCATGCGATCATATGTGGTCCAGTATTGATTGTTCCTAACTTGCACAAGTCATTCGTGGTTGAATGTGATGCTTGTGGTGATTGCATAGGAGCTGTCCTAAATAAAGAAGGGCATGCAGTTGCATACGAGAGCCGTCGTTTGCATGATGCTGAGCTTCATATGGATATCTATGAGAAAGAGCTCTTGGCTGTAATTCACGCCTTAAAGATTTGGAAACATTACCTTCTTGGGGCTGAATTTGTAGTCAAGACAAATCATCAAAGCTTGAGATACTTTCTATCTCAAACCAAGCTTTCAGAGAAGCAGATGAGAATGGCAAACTTTCTTTCCATGTTTCATTTTCAGATTGTGCATACTCCAGGAAAGAAAAATGTCGTGGCCGATGCACTATCTAGGAGGCCTTATGTTGCTGCAATCTCAGTGGCCTCTCATGGAGATCTATCTGCTATGAGAGATTTGTATCATTTGGATGCTGATTTTTGCCATATATGGACTGATTTGATGGCTGGTCATTCACATGCCTCTTATGTTATCAACGAGGGTTATCTTATGAAGGATAATTGTCTATGTGTGGTGAAGGATTTGCGTCCAAAGGTTATGGACGAATGTCACGCTCCACCTTATGCTGGTCATAGAGGTATTATGCCTACTACTCGCATGATTCAGAGGTATTTCTTTTGGCCAAACATGCGTAAAGACATTGAGGCTTATGTGCGTGCATGTATTACTTGCCAAAAGGTGAAATTTGACAGGCAAAAGCCTCCAGGTTTGGTTCAGCCATTGCCTATTCCCTCGCAACCTTGGGAAAGTATCACGATGGATTTTATTATGGATTTGCCTAGATCCCAGCATGGGAATGATGCTATTTGGACTATTGTGGACAGGTTTAGCAAGCAAGCTCACTTCTTGCCCGTCAAGAAAACCATTAAAGCTGATCATATGGTAAAGCTTTTTCTTGCTAATATTTTCAAGCATCATGGTATGCCTAAATCCATTGTTGGGGATAGAGATCCCAGGACTACAAGCCTATTTTGGAGGGCTTTGTTTGATAATATGGGTACTAAACTTGAGTTTTCATCAGCTTATCATCCCCAAACGGATGGCCAAAGTGAAGCTGCAAATTCAGCCGTGTTGGATTTATTGAAATGTTATGTGGCAGATCAAAAGAGTGCATGGGAGAAGTATCTTCCACTTGTTGAGTTTGCCTACAACAATACGATCCATGCTTCCACAGGAAAGGCTCCGTTTGAGATTATTTATGGCAGAGTGGTCTTGCCACCCATCCTTCGTACAAAGGATGAGATATTTGCAGCTGATGAATATGTTCGTGACTTAGATGTTGCCTTTGGTCAGGTGCGGACAGCCATTGCAAGATCTCAGGATAAGCATAAAATGGCTGCTGACAAGCATAGAAGGGACATGGAAGTCAAAGAAGGTGATTGGGTATTGCTGAAATTTGAGAAGGCTAGGCTTCGGAAGAGGCCAGGACGAGAAGGATCATATCCTAAGCTTTCTCCTCGCTATTATGGACCCTTCAAGGTGATTCACAAGATCAATGAAGTGTCCTACAGGCTTGCTTTACCTAGTCATTGGAAGATTCACAATGCTTTTCATGCGAGTCTATTTCGGAAATATGTGGGGCCAGATCCTGATGAGCCTGTCACAGAAGATCCGCCAGAGATTGAAGAGCTTGAGGAGATCCTCCAGCCAGAACAGATTGTTTTCCACAAGGAGAGAAAGCTACCTGCAGGAAAGCTTTCCAGGAGATACCTTGTGAAGTTTAAGAATTATTTGCCTATTGATGCCAAATGGATAAATGCGGATTATTTTGCAGATTATCCGCAATTGTTGCAGGCATATCTTGAGGCTTTTAAGTTGAGGTCAACTCTTTAGAAGCCCGGGGGGGGATGTCACCAATTGGCCGACCATTTGGTCCATCTCCAGTTTTTGCGTCTCGTTCACTTGAGGCCAGGCCAGTGTCTCGTGTGAAGAGGCCAATATTTTGCTGACATGGACGGGAGCCAGACTGGTGCCACCCGTGTGTTAGCAGGATGGTGTCGTATGGACGGGAGCCAGATCAGTGCCACCCGTGTATGACCTGGACTGTGTTTGACCCATGGGATTGTCACGCCATGGAAGAGCCAGTATTCGTGCCGTGTTTTGCCTATGGGACTGTCACACCATAGGGAAACTCGTGCCTGGAACTGTGTCTTACCTATGGGACTGTCACTCCATAGGAAGACCAAGTTTATATGTTTTTATGTCGTGCTAGTTTTGTGCCGACAGATATTTTGTACTTGTTCCATGAACGGGAGATATGTCCATGTTACTATTTGCACATGCACACATGATTTGCATGCTTGAAACTGTTTTCGCATGACATGTATTTGTGTGTTTGCCTGCTTGACGTGTTACTTACTGAGCGGGGACGCCTGCCAGTGAGTCGTGAAGTCTGCTCTGTATTCTGACAAGTTTTGGTGCATGTGAACAGGTGGTAAGTATGTCGCACTTGTTGTTTTAATGTTTTATATTCTAACCCTTTATTTTATAAGGTTAGGTGTTCACATTTATTTAAAAGTGGGCACCCACTTAGGGGCCAAGGTGGGGAGCCCCACTTTTTAAGTGAGTGTGGGGGTGGACATGGTCACCTACCCCCACTAGTTCCCCCACATGCAAACGTGGGTATCACAAAGTTAACTCTACATTAATTTTTATTAAAAAGCTCCCTTCTTCAAGCGTGAGCAGCATCCGCTTCGTGGAAAACCAGCTGCCGGCGATCATCTTTCCCTCTGGCGCATGTCTTTCATGAAGGCGAAGTATCCTCTGCTGCTGGCTGCGCCTGCCTCTCTACAGGCGGCTGAATACTGTTGCTGGTGGCTGCGTTGAATCTTGCAGGGGACTGCTTATGCTGCTGCTGCCTGCGCCAGCTCTTCTATAGACGGCTGTAACTCCAACCAGCGCTGATTACAGGTGCCGTCTATGCTTCAGCCGCACCTCAGCCTCTCCTACAGGCGGCTGTCACCTACACAAGGCTGCACAGCTACAGCTGCTCCCACAATCGGCTGAATTTCAGCAGGCTGCGCTGTCCTCACCTCCACGTTGAAGTTATCTGCAGATAACCCATCTTCTATCAGCTGTCACCTCCAATAGGTTGAGCTGCTGTACAGGCCAGAGGCAGCTGCTTTTTCCTGCGACCATAACAAGCAAGTTGTGCAACCTCTCCTTCTCCTCCTCTGCACAGTAGCTACTATCAACAAAAGGATACAATTGGCTGCACCTCCACGCCATCTTCCTTCCTCCACGCTGCAGCCAGGCCTCTCCACCCTTGCAAGTGGATGCTTCTTCTCTCACAGCAGGCGGCTGTACCCTTTGTGGTGGTGCTTGTCTTGTTAGTTCTACACGAGGCAACTCTTTCTTCAACAAGGGTGGCTTCATAAGTATTGGTTTTCTATCAACCAACTACAAGTAAGTGATTTTCAGATTTGAATAAAGTATTTTTATGTTTAAATCTAATAAAAGGATTCATCCCGCTCGGCCAACACCCGTTCGGTGCCGGGTTGTCCAAGCTTTATTGGAGAACCTCGGTCCAAAGGTGCTGAGATCGGGAGAGCCACGCGTTAGTACGAGAGCGCCTGTTTGTGCGTGGTCTCGGAACACCAGTGAGGCGCTCTCCGCGGAGTCCAGTGAAAGCACAGGACCGTAGCGATTGGACCACACTAGTGGTCGTTCTGCTTCGAGCTTCTACATCGAAATTCGAGCCTATTTGTTTGGTACTGTTTTCATATGTACATGGACATTATCTGGTTCTTGGAACCCATGGAGCATTGTATTCATTAAATACTCCCAATAAATATATCATATATTGAGGGGGGGGTCGGCCCGTTCCGGCCCCAGTGCTGGTGTCCATCTTTCCATTTCATTTCATTTCAATTTCAAGTTGTATTAAGTTGTCCATTTCAAATTTGTGGTTTTAAAGTTGTGCTATTAAGCGTGTGGGTGTCCAACGGAGTTTTTCCCACTTGACGGGATCGGTTTCACCTTCTTTCTTCTCTTTCCCCTTTCTTCCTGCTTCCAATCTATTTGTTCCCCCTCTTTCTTCTTCTCCATTCTTCTCCCCAGTTTGGTTGGCATGCCGGTTCCTGTTTCGTCCCCATGAAAAATGCCATTTCTGTTTCCATTTCCCATAACTATGCAACTAAGATCAACAATATAACCTCTTTTAAGTTATAACTACCTGCAAATGGTGAAACCAAAAGAGACTAGCCCTTTTGATGTAGCTCACTCGTGACTAAGGATACCCACAGCTAAGGCTTTTCTCAGCTAGAAGAATCTTCATCTTTAAGCGGAGCTCTTTCCTTATCCTCTAAGGCCCTAGCCAATTATATCTGGTAATTATAAAATTACAGGGAGGAGGAATCATTGTCCTTGAATAAACAGGAAAGTGTAACCGATATATCCTAGACTAGGGGAGAAAAACTTCAAATACAAACAGAGAGCAACAGCAAAAAGATAAATAGACAGCACACTAAGCCAGAACGGCCGGCTTACGTAGAAGCTTTACAAGGAATCCGAGGTGAGGGTGCAACTTGCACCAGATTTTCCACAGTTCCTAAGTAGCCTTCTTCACAAAGCACACCTGAGGTTCTGACAAAGCTCTCTTATCTGAGACAAGACAAATCAGTCCTGCAGAAACAGTCCCGAAACTTCCCCAAAACAACCCTCTGTTCAAAGCCTGTTCCATGTGAGAGAACCCAGAGGACAACTGTCTACTGTATGGCCAGCTTCTGCTGCAACCAGTCGAGAGAAGCAGAGAGAGATAACCAGCTGCTGTCAGTCTGCCTGAAGGCGACCACCAAGAGTAAAAACACAACACTGCTGTTGGCCTGTATGTGTCGACCAGCAGAGAGGGAGAGAAAACGTTGCTGTACTATCAGCTTGCAGGGAAAGAAACTCCCAGTTGCTGTACGGTTAGCCTCTGTGGCAGCCAGTCAAGAGAGAGAAAGGAATCACTGTTGTACGGCCTGTCTGTGAGCAGCCATCAGTGGAAAAACAGCACTGTTGTGGTATACATTGAGGGCGACCAGTAAAGAGTAGCTAACAGTCTGCAGTCGGCCAGATTTGAAAGCAAATCAAAGAGAGAATCAGCGCTGTACGGCCAGATTCCCTGTGTGCATATCTTCCAAGCGAGCAGCCCCACCTGTGCGCATCTCCTCAAGAGAGCAGCTCCCACCTCATTTAACACTTCAGCCCATTCCTTTTGAGTCGGCCAACTCTAAACATAAAGCCCATGCTTTTTTCCTTTTTTGCCAAAAGTGGCCTTCCTTGCTAAAGATGTCCAAAACCCTTGCTTTGTTTAGCCACCACCTCTATAAATGACCAAAGTAGGCCTCTTTAGTGTCTACGCTATTTAAAAAATCCCTCACAGATGGACACCTAGCCTTTATAGTCTTTGTGGGCCAAAAACTATCCTGCATGTCCATGAATCCACACCCAAACAATAAGATGTGCAACCAAACTTTAATGATGTCTGAACACATTGACTCATAAACCTTATAAGTCACATAAATGATTAAAATCCCATGATACTCATGCTTTGTGACCATCTTTCAGGCCAATCCATGCCAATGAATCCTTCAGGTCAACCCCTTCTTTTGTGGAAAATCCCCGTTCTCAACTTGGTTGCGTTCTATGTGGGATTTCCCCAAAACACTGATCAAAGCTGGTGAAGGGACCAAATGGTGACAAGAAGCAAGGGGAGATCATTTTACCCCCACTCTCAGCTGCACAACTAAACACTTGTTGCCTCCCGTCTCTTCCTACTGTTTTCTCCTTGCTTCTGTCAATTTTACCAGGCCCCGTCTCCTTATTAAATTTCCCCACACCCGGTGAAGGTCCCTTGACATTCATACCAGTCCCACACTCCTTAACAATCACACAAACACACATCCCCCATCCCTTGCTCCTCTACTAACCTCCCCCCCTTCTCCCTCTCCACTTGCTTTTGCTACTCCTCCTCCTTGTCACTCTCTTTAGACTTCCCTTTATGCTTAACATTCTTGGAGCCCTCACCTGACTCCTCCCCCCTCTTGAGACCTTCCTTCCATGGTAGAGGGGGTGTTGGAGAAAACTTACTTCGAGGGCAGATAGTCAAACAGCCGGCTCAGTTCTATGGGAACAGCTAATAATCCTTCAGAAGGCAGTGGTTGGTTTAGTCACTGCTACACGGACGGTTTCAGAGTCTCTGAGGTGTCTCCTTACAGAAGTAACCCTTACGAGGTGGAGAAAGCAGGTACACAAACCCACTATGTGGGTGGATTTCAAGATGCAATTTCAAGATGAGTTCGATGCAGTGTCTGAGTTGTTGACTTAGATACGGAGAGCATGTCTTTGACACATGTTAAAGTGTTTTTAGAGACTTACTGGATTTGAGCATGCAATGCCGGAAGTGTGGTATCTTCTAATACACATTTTGTGCCCTTTGTAGTACGAGAGGGGGACACATATTTTATAGTGTGGATCCTTGTGATTGTAGGCTACCATGTGGATACCAGGGGATGATGAGAGGAATGTTTGACAGCATGGCTTGGATATCTATATTTTGGCCAACATGTTTGTCATGTTTACAAGAATGACATGGGAAATCCTTCTTACACTCTTAGATTCAGGGATAACTTTGGTTACTCTGGACAGTTTATCTGTGATTTTAATAGTTAGCAATCTGACAACCATCCACAAAGAAATTTTGTCAGGGTTGTCACTTCAATCGCAATCCACGTTTATCACGGCCAAGTGCTAATGACTAGTTGTGTAGTGAATATTCGTAGTTGTTGTTACTTTCATGTACGATCATTGATCTTGGCTATTTTAACACTATTGATTAGGGAGCCTTGGTTTTACAATCTAGTCCCAAGGTCTTATCCATTGTACACAGGGATCATGGAGGAGATTGGGCACATTTCTGTTGCAATGCACGGTACTCTTGGAGGTACTTTTTGAGCATCCTTTGATAGAGATTATGGCTTCCTATGTAGGACTTAGCTATGGTAGCAGTACTTAAAAGAGTTGTTAGCCATTTATGGCTATGCTCGGTGCTAGTGAGTAGCTACGGGCACACTATTCGTTGCAGTATTGACATAGTTTGTCATGCACTTATGGTAGTCCTGGGATTGAAGGAAGTCTTAGGGAATGTTGTATTGGCAGATTGATGTAGGGGTCTAACTTGAAAAAGGCTGACATTCAGGTAGGTGTCTGGTTATCTCAAGACAAGGTCCAGGAAGGAATTGATCACTCTAACCTGGATTCATGGGTCTACAGGAGGTCTTATATGGAGTATATCTTGGTGGTATGGGACGCTAGGATATGCTGCATATAGGATTTTCGGATGCATCCATATTTCTGTTTGGGTGTGTAGCAGGCCTTCGCAAGAGCTATGGCACGGATACTTAGCTTATCTTCAAGAAAACAACAAATTCACATGTAAAACCTTGAGAAAATCTGAAAATAAATAAAAGAGAGAGAGTACAGAGAGAAGACACCACACTAGGGGTCGGAATAGCCTTGGGCCGACCCCCCACCCCTCCCCCCTCCGAGTTATATTAGATAAAACTCCTTGGAGGAACCTTGAGTACAAGTTCTTAGAGCTACAAAGCTCTCTTGTTTTTTTACATGTCTCAACAATAAGAGAATAGCTGAATTTATAGTTCTTGCCCAAAAGCACTTGAGAAAAGTGCTTTAAAACTCACTTATAGCCCAAAAAGCATCTTTTTAATAATAAAATATCTTCTCTTTTTAGTATTTAAAAAGCTTTTAATCTTTTGCTTCTCAAAAGCTAGTTGCATCATTCCAAGCTTGTAAGGTGGCCCTATGCTACTATATTGCCACGTTATCAGCACCACGTCACCTTTTTCCGCGTTGCGTTTTTTCATATTAGCAACCTGTATTTTGATGCTTCAGTGACATCCCCCAACTTATTAAACAGTTGTCCTCAACTAATAGGTCTTGCTTTTCTTTCTCTTTTCTTGTTCTGGGCCTAGCTCTTCTCTCTCTGGCTCTTGAGACATGGTTCTTCATGCGGAATGTCCTCCTCTTCTCTTGTGCTTGGCTTTGGGAAGCATCCTGCCCCCACGGTTTTCACCCTTCACATAAAGTGACCTTGGGTTTGACCTCTTTGGCACATACTCCCACCCTTTGCACCTCTAGAGTCACCCTCAGGGCAGGAGTTTCCTTGCATGATTATGTTCCTGTCAAGATCAACACGCATCCATTATATGTCAGAAGACACTAACACGTGCACAGATGCTCGTCCTTGGGTTTAACTGGGCCTCCCCAACCCTTGGCACACATACACACATATGCTCACAAGCATAAATCAAATGAACAAATGAATGCAAAAACAAATGAATGCAAAAACAATTCCTTGGTTTTGATACCAATTTCTTGGTTTTTACACTAGTTCCTCCTCACCAGTGCCTCCTCTAGTCCAACTACCCATGTTAGTGTCTAACTATGGTAGACTAACAGTATTCATATCCATGTACTCAGTTCTGATTTCCTTCACTGATAAACAGTGTCTCCATGAGATAGCTAGTCCCGTGACTCTTGTACAAAAGATTTAGTGTTATTCAATCTCAAAATTGCTCCTTTTGGATACAACTTGGACAACAACCCTCAAGTTCTAGAATACTCAATTCCCTGTAGTGAAATATAAACCTTGAGCATTCTCCTTTGTTCCCAGTTCCTTGGATGTCAAAATACAAAGGCCAATGACATCCCCTCGGCTTCTAATCACTTGTCCTCAACAGAAAAGCTTTCTGATATGCCTGTAAAACCTCTGGATACGCCGCAAAGACGTTCTCATCCACCCACTAGGCTTCCATAGCCGAATAATTCTTGAACTTGACAAGGTACTTTTTAGTAATCTTGCCATGCGATCCCCTTCTTTCCATATGAAAGACAATCTGCTTTGGTTGAAGAACTTCCTATAGCTCTTCAACTTCCAGTGGATCCTAGTTCACTGGTTCCAAATGTTCGAGACCCTTATAAGCTCTTGGGAGACTCACAAAAAAAGCATTGTGAATCCTCCAATGATCAGGTAATGCTAGTCTGAAAGCTACATCGTTGATCTTTTCCAATATTTGGAAAGGTCCTTAGTACCTCTCTTGGACAACTTCTCTTTGCCCTTCTGCTTTTGAAGCCTTGCTTTCTCAAACTTAAACAATACCCAATCACCTTCCTTGTACTCCACTGCCCTTGTTTGCTTATCCATAGCCTTTATCTACTTAGCCCTTGACCTCTCTATGGTTGTCCGCAACTATGCAAAAGCCATATCCAGATCTCTCACATACCCATCTGTTGCAAAGATCTCATCCTTAGTCCTTAGAAGCAGTGGTAGTACAACTTTGCCATAAACAACCTCAAACGGTGCCTTTCCTATGGAACTATGCACTGTATTGTTGCAGGCAAACATTCAAGTGGAAGATATTTCTACTACTCTCTTTTCCTGTTTTCTGTTCTATCACATAGCACTTTAACAAATCCAATATGGCTGAATTTGCCATCCGTCTATGGATGATACCAGAAAGAAAAATCCAATTTTGTCCCCATATTATCAAACAATGCCGCCCTCCAAAACAAACTAGTGGTCTTGGGATCTCGATCGCCAACAATAGACTTGGGCATTCCATGATGTTTGAACACCTGTGCCAAAAAAATCATTGCCATGTGATCTGCCTTGATGGTCTTCCTCACTAGAATGAAATGAGCTTGCTCACTGAACCTGTCCACAATGGTCCAAATACCATCATTCCCAAACTTTAACTTTGACAAGTCAAAAATGAAGTCCACATTCCCATGGTCTCTCGGGCACAGGTAGAGGCATAAGCAGTCCTAGAGTCTTTGCACGATTATACTTAACCTTTGGACAAGTCAAACACTCAGATACATACTTGTCAATATCATTTCTCATGCTAGGCCAATATAAGTACCGTTCCAGAAGAAATACCTCTATACCTTGCATAAGGTGGTGCGTGTGACTACTTAATCACTTTTTGCCTCAAATCCTGGTTAGCATAACCATGTATTCATCATCAAATATCCCTCTTTCAAGGAATAGTGATTACCTGTCTGACCATCTTCTAGCTTCCGCATAATCCCACCAAAGTCCTCATCATGCATAGAGTGATCTCTCATGCAATCCAACTCTCTATGATAGGCAATGGTCACTGAATGTACTTGTGGTCTACTAGATAGAGCATCTACAACTACATTCTTCTTTCCAGGTGTATGGATAATCTGAAAATGAAACATGGACAAAAGTTTGCCCGCCTCATATGCTTCTCGAAAAGCTTAGTTTGGGTCAGAAAATGTCTCAAACTTTGATGATTTGTCTTCACCATGAAATCAACCGCAAGCAAATAATGCTTCCATGAAGTAAGGGCATGAATCACGGCTAGAAGTTCTTTCTCATAAACCTGCAAGTATTTCTCAGCATGTTGCAACCTTAAGCTCTCAAAGGCAACCACATGTCCTTGTTGTTGTAAAACTGCCCCTATACAATCCCCACTTGCATCACATTTCACCACAAAAGGTTTCACTAGGTCTGGAATGACCAATACCAGTCCAATAGTAAGCTTCTTCTTCAATAGGTTGAAGGCATGTCTCTGACGCTCACCCCATCTGAACACTACTTTCTTCTTGGTTAGATCATGCAATGGAGTAGCAATGGTGGCAAAGTTTCTAATGAACCTTCTGTAATAGGAGCATAACCCAAAGAAACTGCACACCTCATGTACGGATTTCAATTCTGGCCAATCCTTGATGGCCTCAAGCTTTGCTGGGTCCATCTGCACTCCTTCCTTAGACTATATGTCCAAGGTATTGTATCTCTTCTGAGAAAAACTCACTCTTTTTTACATTGATGAACTTCTTGCGCTCCCGCAACTCATAGAATACCTTAGCTAAATGCTTTATGTGTTCCTCTTTGGTCTTGGAAAACACAATGATGTCATCAAAGAAAGTGCCTACATACTTCTGATGTGGTCTAAAGATCCGATCCATCATGGAGTTGAAGGTAGCCAGAGCATTTGTGAGTCCAAAAAGAATCACCAAATACTCATACAATCCAAAAGTGGTATGGAAGGCAATTTTGTGAATATCCTGTGGCTGGATCCGAATCTGATGATAGCCACTCTTCAAGTCAATTCGACTAAAGAATGCCGCGCCTTCCAACCGATCCAATATATGATCAACCCTTGGTATAGGAAACCGATTTTTGATTGTAATCTTGTTCAAGGCTCTGTAATCAGTGTCCAAATTGGTCATAGTTTCTTTGACCATGTGGATTCTTGGGTCTTCTTGGTTTTGTTTTCCACTTTTGGTGGCTTGGCGTTGAGTGCTTCTCATTGCTTGAAGAAAAACCAAAAAGCACCGTGTGTAAAGATCGTCATCCCTCGTAGGAGATAAACATAACCTTCACTCTAATACCACTGTAAACATACCTTCATAACGGCTGTGGCATGGTACTTAGCTTATCTTCAAGAAAACAAATAATTCACACATAAAACCTCGAGAAATTTTGAAAATAAAAGAGAGTAGAGAGAGGACACCACACTAGGGCTAGGAATAGCCTTGGGTCGACACCCCCCCTCTGAGTTATATTAGATAAAATCCCTTGGAGGAGTCTTGAGTACAAGTTCAAAGAGCTAGAGAGCTCTCTTGTCTTTTTAAATGTCTCAACAACGAGAGAATAGCTGAATTTATAATTCTTGACCAAAAGCACTTGAGAAAAGCGCTTTAAAACTCACTTATAGACCAAAAAGAATCTTTTTAATAATAAAAGCTCTTCTCTTTTTAGTATGTAAAAGCGTTTAATCTTTTGCTTTCCAAAAGCTAGTCGCATCATTTCAAGCATGTAAGATGGCCTTGCACTGCTATCCTGCCAAGTGTCATTGCCACATCACCATCACCATGTCACCTTTTTTACCCCTTCTTTTTTATTTTCGTGTTGCGTTTTTGCATATCAGCAACCTGTGTTTTGATGCTTCAGTGACAAGGTGTTCATTGACCGAAGGTGAGAGGCGCTGATTTTTGAATCAACCACAGGGAAGAGGGAAAATGGATTGGGGATTGCAAATGATTGGAGTGTTGTTGCAGAACGATTGCATCTATGATTGGACCTAGGATTGGGGTGGTGAAACTCTTTGTTTCATCACTGATATAGTAAAGTTGTTATGTTTTGCATGTTCCGAGTGGTGTTGGGAAACAAGTTGGGTTACCAATGAATCTTGAGTCACACACATATTTTGTAGAGATCCATACGCAGAGATTGTATCACTGATGGTATTTCAGAGGATTTAATGGATAGATTTACTCTTCTATGAAGGGTTAGTTTGTGTATCAGCTGTCTCTGCTTGCCTCCTTGGTTAGTTTGTGTATCAGCTGTCTCTGCTTGCCTCTTTGCTCCTGACTGTCACCTCCTCTGCAGCCCGCCCACCTGTTCGTCGGCTCTCCACAGCCTGTCTACCATGCCCATCATCTGCTCTCTGGTCGTCATCTCCTCTACAAGCCATTTGCTGTGAGCCGTGGCCATCATCGACTTACCTTTCAGTGCCTCCACCTTGCCTGCTTCCGTCTCTCACGAAAGGCAGCACCAATCTGTTAGCCCCCTACAGTCTAGGCCACCATTTCTTTACTCTCCACACGTGGGCATCTCTTACATCTTCAAGCATATCTACCAGATTCAGAGTTGTCATTACCCTCTACATATACCATGGATCTAAACAGAAGCAATGCTGTTTTCGAGAAGTTCTCCGGAGCTAACTTCCCTACTTGGCAGAAAAAGGTTCATCTACTACTCATGCGTGATGGTGTTTGGAATGTGGTCAGTGTCCTTGCCAGCCAAGCATGCTTCTAGTCCCTGCATGCTGGTCATGACCCCATTGAGAAGCCCAACCACAAGCCTATTGGGTACAGCCACCGTAGCCACAAGTGGGTACCCTGCCTGCCCATGCTTTCCAAAAACCAGTGCACCATCTCCCCACCTCCATTGCTTCCCACCTTCACCAAATTTACTTCCCTTCTTTCTTGCCTGTTCTCCCTAAAGCATAGGAGTGACCTTAAAGAACCTTAAACTGGTAGCCCCATGACCAACGAAAGAATCAATGAGAACACCAATAGCATAGCTGGTGCCCTGTTTGGTGTTGGAGAAATGAGACTCCCTACAAGCCTTCGAGACAGTCATTCACTAATTGTTAACTATCATGACCTTCAATGCTTGTCCACAACCTCTACTACTTTTTCAGTGACAAGTTATAATATTGAGTGAGAAGTTAAAGCATGAAAATAAAATCCCAACAAGAATTTCATACAAACTACTATCTGACACACTTTGCAATATAGTAAAAGAGAACATGTTGGTGATTACCAACCGAGAAAAATCTGTAACAATCTCCACTAACTAGGCTTTAAAATCTCTGCTAAACGGGCTTATAGCCAACTCTTTCTTGCCTAAATACATGAAAAGAAGGAAAAGAACCTGATATGCAAGGGGTAAGTATGCCATCACCCATTACTAAGCTGGCTCCCAGGAGAGCCATAATAAGGAGCACAGTTTTCCAAACAGTGTTCTTCTCTAATTTCTCTTTCATCCTCAAGGCTCTCTCCAGCCTCTCTGTTGGAAGTTCAATTTTGAAATGTGAAAGCTCATCGTCTGCTGGTTGCCTGTTTGGTATAAGACCTACTTTTGCATATTGACAAATCAAGGAATATAGAGAGAATGTGCCACCTGCAAAAACAAAAATGCCATTTTAGAAAATGATACTTCAAATTATCCTTTCTCTCAACTTCATGATAGCTATATGTAGGACTCTGACCAGATAGTGGTCATGATGATATGTATGGTCATGGCCATGAGCATGATCATGGTCACGAAGGTAATCACTGTAGGCATTAACATTGTCATGACAATGAGCATGATCATGGTCATGGCCATCACTATGCACATGATCATGGCCTTGACAATGACCTTGAGCATGATCATGGCCATGAACGTGCTGTGACCGTGATCATGGCCATAACCATGGCTGTGAGCATGATCAACGGCCATGGAATGACCGTGAGCATGATCATGGTATAACAGTAAATCCTCTCCCTGTTTCACAAACCTAAAACAAAGAGTTAAGAAAATATGCACACATTTTTCGTTCCAACTTACTCCCAACTTGAAACTTACTAAGCTATGATGCAAAAACAAACAATGATAGCTCAAGAAGAAGTTCCTCCGGCCAGTGACCTTTGAAGTCATCTTCCCCGTTGTTATTTGTACGAAGCACAACCAGAACATACTTTATAAGGGGAATGAGAGTGAGAGTATAAATAATGATTGAGAGTGCCCCCAAGATATCGGGGGCGCCACCGATTTCTACTTCATTAAAGGCACTGCTGTACACATACAATGGACTAGTTCCCATGTCACTGTAAACCAAGCCAATTGTCTGAAATGTCAAATGCAGGGTCATTGCGAGTGTCTGCTCCTGCAAAACCATCAATATCAAGATTATAAAAATCAATTTAAATCACATTTACATTTTATCTTTCACCATCAGAGTTCAGCAAAAACAATTTTTTTATACTGATAGAAGTGTTTTAAAATCAACTCCAGATTTTTACATGTTCAAATCAACATTACCCTTACATAAAGGGAGTGTGCATCATAGCCAAGTCCAAGAATAAATACATGAGAAAGGCACTAATGATAAAAAATGCAGTGTTCACTTCACTCTCAAATATAAACCTGTAATTCAAAGAGAAATCACAATAAATCATTTTTTGGGCTCGTCCCATTAATATGTTCCCCTCACACAGAAATCAGGTCAGCTCAGTAATAAAAGGAGAATAATCACTCCGTTGAATATTCGTTTGTGAAGGTTTCAATAGTCAAATCAATGAGAATATTGGTAATATTGGTATGTTTCCGTGTGTCCACTCAGCATGCAGGGGAGTGGAGTCTCAGTTTTGTTTCAGTTTTCCGTGACGATGATATTCCATGGATACTTGTATCATCTTTTGTCTCATAGGCCCTCTCTCTCTCCCCTTCAGAGGGCAAACACACACCACTAGGGGGGAGCATGGTTCATCATATGCTTACAGTGGTTAGACAGGATGAGGAAACCCCATTCATGTGGATACCGTTAGCCAGGCCTGGCTTGAGATTGATGCACGTTGCTGTATCCTACTTCCCACCCAAATAATTGGCATTTGCATGTGCCTTGACACCGAAGGGAGAGTCCCCATGTACACCGTTGTTTGTAGACATTGCACAGTTCCTCATGATCAAGGGTGAGTCCAAAGGACTCTATGGTTGGGTGGTGAGTCACTAGCCACAATCTATCGTGGTCATGCGATGCATATGATATCGGGACGTAGCAAGAACCATGCATGAGCTGATTATATACAACGAGATGTCTCGTGGCCTATGTCTGACAGCCTTACATGCAGGAGGCTCTAGTACAATGGATTATCTTATGGGGTCTCCTACTTCCATACCACACATCCAAGACTTCACGATACCCTGCAACCTATAAAATCTGACCACACTAACCTCTTATACACTGTCTCATGTCCTGCCTTACCCCCAACGTCAGCCAGTGAGGAATGTAGAGCAACAAGGCTCCGCCTCCTATGTGAGAGAGAACATGGATTGATCTCAGCACGTGAGATGCAAAAAATATTCCATTCACTCACCTGCAAGAAGCAGCGTGCGTTTCTTGCTAACCAAGAACAAGAGTTATATATACCAGCTCTTCTTGAGCAAGAATAACTCATACGCTTTTGGCGCATTCTTGAGGAAAAAAGAACCCCCACACCCATCACAAATCCTAGCCTTTGGGAGGTCTATGCACAACCGCTTTATGATGTGTCGGGTTAGCCCATACTGCAAATGTCACACATCCCACGACCCAAGTCATTTTCCCTCTTTAATGCCACCAGTCACTCAGGCTCTTAAAAAATTGCATAATGGGAGAGCAAAAGATCGTGAAGATCTACGCGCATAACACTTTGCCCACAAGCACCATGTGCTTGCAGCCTTGCTCCCATCCTTGCAAACCTCTTTAATAGAGCCCTTTGTTAAGGCTTTCCCCCCTCCTGGACCACAATCACTTTGTCCCCATCCACAATGCAAGAGACCCCATGGATCCAAATAACTACAAAATTATCATGAATGGCCACACAAGGGCCAAGATCTATGGTGCAATGTTAGGGGTAGAATCAGGTCACGTGTGAACACTCTTGGACACGCTTCGTAAGTAGTTTAACACTTAAACCCTTCACTTTAATGAAGCAACACAAGACAAGGTACAAAAGCTGTATATGAGATTAGATTACACAATGAACACCACCACTGAGGCCGGAAAGGGCCGAGACCCCCCCCCCCCACCCCCACCCCATTACTGATGTATATTATTGGAGTATTTTACTTCATGCAATGCCAGAGTTTCCATGACCAAACTGCATGGAAAACATGTTACCAAACAAGAATGTAGGAGTAGACTTTCAGAGTAGGGTTTTCGTCTTAGAAGATTGGTTACGAGCAATCCTCACCTTCCTGTGGATGAGAGAATGCGTCACTGGCATTCAGGCACCACGCATGACAATTGCGCTCCCGGACAGGCACCTAGCTTTCTAAACCAGCAGTGACAGGAAAACTGGTCTCTAGAGGTCACTCCCACACATGAATAGGGTAGGGTTGTAATGTCGAATTCAGGAAGCGCCAGCAGTAGCTACACTACACTGGCAGCACCCACCATAGGTACCAAATAAGCATCACGAGCTCCGAGCAGGCACCAAAATCAGGGCACAGAAGAGTCAAGGGGTTGGACACCATGTACACACCAACTGGCAAGTTCCGTACAGTTGTACAGCCGGTAACCAAATCCCGCTAGCGGCAATATGAGGGAGGCGACCAGCAATAGAAAAACATTTTTGAGATGGCAATGAAGATGGTGGGGCCAGATTCTAGTTCAGGGCAGCCGGGTGTAGGCTATGGAAGCCTTCATTCACTTCATTTTCTTGCCTGCAGAGGTGTCGTCGCTAGCTTGCCGAGCAAGACACGAAGCAGAAACGTGAAAAGGTTACGTGTGCACATGGCAATGCTTGCCCAATTGGGTAGGGTGCCCACGTGGAGGCATCCACTCACACGACGACCACCCATTAATGAAAATGGCACCCTCCATAAATTTGGGCCCTAGGAACTTAATAAGTTGGTCCCCTCCATTTTTAACTTATAAAGCTATAAAACCTTACATTAAAATTAATTTGGGCCCTAGGAACTTAATGAGTTGGGACCCTCGGTTTTTTAATGAATTGTCAACTTATAAAGTTATTAAACCTGACATTAAAATAACACACGTGTTTAGGAAATACTTACCACATATTCACATGCCACAAACCACGTCAAAAGACAAGGCACACTCCTCGCTCTTGGGAGGGCATCCCCGACCCGTGAACTGGACACACATGGCAGGCAGTCACACAAAAACAATTCACTCGAAAACAGTTTCAAGCACGCAAACATGTGTGCACATGCAACTTTGCCATGGAAAATTTCCATGAAACTTGTAAAACACGGGCATTTCTTGGCTCACTGAAAAGCACGAGTCTGGGCACTCGGGTCCACACATTGGTCTCAATATGGGCGGCACGAAGGATGCCTGGCCTCCAGTAAAGCGACTCAAAACTGAGGAGAATTGCTTTGCTGACCACCTCGGCTTCTAAACAATTGACCTTAACTGAAAAGGCTCAAGATAGGGCTGCAAAAGCTGCCTGTAGTTGGTGAAGTAACCCTCATCGACCCACTTTGCGTCAATAGGTAGATAGTTTTTGAATTTCACAAGATACCTCCTCGAAAGCTTGCCACCAACTAGCTTTCTCTATTGGATCTAAAGCTTCACAAGATCTGGAGCTCAAGCTATGGAGGGTGGAAGATTTCCATAATGTGACTATAGGAGAGATGAGGCTTCAAGGAGAGAGATGAAGTTCGAGCCATGACAATGATGGAGAGAGAAAGTGTCATGGCCCTGTGAAAATGGAACAGCACAAGTGTGGGCATGGTGGTTGCAGAGTCAGAATATTGAATGATTCACATGGGGGGTGCCCGGATAGTGTTAAAGATGTGTGGACATCCCTAGGTGTGAAGGGGGGAACTAGAACATTAAACTTTTAATGTTTATTAAAGTTGCCCCTAGGCCTTAGTGGCCCCTAGGGACTTTTAAAGTTTGGGGCCCTAGGATTTTTATGGGGAGGAGGCCACTCCACTTTTGGGGTGTGTGCTTCTCTCTCCTCCCCCTCTCTCTAGCTTTTGGGAAAAAGAGTCGTGTAGCACTCTTGTTGATGCTCATGCGTGGAAAAGCAAGGAGGGGAGCAAGTCGACTGCAGAATTTACTCGTTGCTGCTGTTTTCTCTGTGCAAACCAGCCGTACAGCCTTGTACGGACAGGCTGCAGGTTCTCTCTTGGTACAGGCTAGGTACAGGAGCTGCTGCGGGTCTTTTTCTCTGCTGGACAGGCTGTGCAGACAAGTACACAGCAGGTACAACACTGTACGACTGCCGTACAGTGTACGGACAGTCCAAGTACAGCAGTACGGCTGCTGGCGGCGCAGGACAGGTGTTGGACAGATCTGGCTGCGCAGATTCAGGCGAGCACAGGTGCTGGCTGCAGGCGACGCTTGCAAGGACAACTCTTGGCACGTATCCCGAGGTAGTACAGACGGGTACGGGGCTGTTTTTCAGATCTGTACAGTCAAGTACAGCATATAGTGAACACGAGGAGGAGGGTACAGACAAGTACATACTCAGGTGTGAAGCAGGGTTGTGGAAACAAGTGCCTGCAAGTACACATTGGTACCGTTGCTTCCTCCAGTGCTGATTCACGAGCTGATTTTGGTAAGCTCCTCGTCTGTTCATCTATCTCTCTTTCTACTGCTTGATGTCTGTTGCAGATATGAGCTATCTGGCCCCTTGTGAGAGGAGGGGTATGGCAGATTGACAAGGGTTGAGACAGAGTTTGGACAGTATATGTATGTATGAGCTGAGATGTTGAATCATGTACTTGAGTTATGCCAGATGTATGCTCATGGCTGCCCTGCTTAGTGGTCTTGGCTAATCAGAGGGAGGCACAGTGTGTTATTTTGAGACACAGATCTGTGTGCATAGATCCTCTGTGCTAAGAGGTATTGTGGGCCGTCAGATTGGACATACAGGTGTAACCTCTTGGTTGATTTTTGTTGTACTCAGCCATTCATATTTTTTGGAATTGAATAAAGAAATACCGCAAGGGGCGCCAAGCTTTGGGGCCAACGGGTGTCGCCTTGTTTTCAGATTTGGGCACTCTAGCTCCAATCTGTTTTGTTTTCACATCTAGACTACAAGTGGACGGGTGACTGCTAGTCTACCGCACTCTGGTTTCTATCAGAGGCCGGTTTCAAGGTTCCGTTTGCCGGGACCAATCATCAACTTTCTGAAGGGGGTGAGCTCGTGGTTGCCTCGAAGAAAGCCATCGCTGAAAAAAAATTCAGCAAACATGTCTGATACAGAGGATGAGTACTTCTATCATGAAGAAGAAGAGCAAGAGACTTCTCCTGAGAGAGATGTATCTGAGGATATTTTTGCAAGAGAACAGGCTGCAGATGTTGAGCCTTATGAGGATGTAACACAGCCAGAGGATGTGCTTGGTAAAGAGGATGATGATGCTCGGTTCAAAGATCGTTTGGCTGGTGTTATGGAAACTTTTATGCAGCTCACACAGAGTGAGAGATGAAAAAAAATTCATGAGCTCGTGGTTGCCTCGAAGAAAGCCATCGCTGAAAAAAACTTTTATGAGCTCGTGGTTGCCTCGAAGAAAGCCATCATTGAAAAAAAATTCAGCAAACATGTCTGATACAGAGGATGAGTACTTCTATCATGAAGAAGAAAAGCAAGAGACTTCTCCTGAGAGAGATGTATCTGAGGATATTTTTGCAAGAGAACAGGCTGCAGATGTTGAGCCTTATGAGGATGTAACACAGCCAGAGGATGTGCTTGGTAAAGAGGATGATGATGCTCGGTTCAAAGATCGTTTGGCTGGTGTTATGGAAACTTTTATGCAGCTCACACAGAGTGAGAGATTTGCTGAATTTATGAGATCCCGCACAGAGCCCGAGAAAAAGAAGAAGAAGGTTCGTTCAAAGAATCTTCCGCAGGGTCATAGTGGTGCCATCCCACAAGAACCATCTTTTGGCCAGTTTCCGAACATGCAGCATGCTTATGGTGCAAACTCTCAGAGTTCCTTCTATGGACAGCCACCTATTCCTCAGCAGAATATGCATCCAGGTTATTTTGGTGGTGGCTCGGTGTTCCATTCTATGACTGGGGGTTATCCTCAAGGCGGCATGGGTATGCACGGGCCTTTTGGAGCTAATTTTCAGCCTGGCATGCAAGGGAATATGTATGGTGGTATGCAGTCCGGTATGGCTGGAAATATGTTTGGAGGCATGCAACCTGGAATGCAAGGCAATATGTTTGGTGGTATGCAGCCAGGTATGCATAATGGAACGTTTGGAAACATGGCTGGAATGTATGGTATGCCTGGTGTGGGAATGGGAAATGTTGACCCAATGATGGGCATGAATGTTGGGGGCAGCAATCTTGCGAAACCACTTCCATATGATAATCTAACGCCTATGAGAAAGGCGAAGGATTACAAGGAAGGGGGAGCTGCAGTGAAGTTTGATACATTCAGTGGGGCCAAGGATAAACTTAAAGCACTTACCTTTTTACAGCAGTTTGATGCTGCTTTTTCTGGTGGGAATTACACAGAGTCCTCTAAGGTGAGGAAAGCTGCCACTTTTCTCAAGGGCAATGCTTTGCAGTGGTGGTCTACTCCTCTTTTGCAGGACATAGCACCCACTACATGGGTCCAATTCAAACAGGTTTTCTCTTCCGTATGGCTCACATCTACATTTGAGGTGGATGTTATGACCGCATGGCACAAATTGGATGCTTCAAAGTGTGATAGTTTGGAGGATTATAACAAGAAGTTTTGGGAAGCTTTACTCCCAGTGACTTCTTATCGTGCGGTGCCATTATCTGAGCAGGTAGAGAAGTATTGTTGTGGGCTGCCCAAGGAGGTGCGAGATTATTGTATCAAGACAAGAGTAACGAACATGTCACAGATGATTGAAAATGCTATGACAGCTAATGCGTTACTCACTAGTGGATCCTCTGGGTTTAAAGGCAGTAAGAAATTGGGCAAGAAAGCTGAAAAATTTAGGCATGCTTCTCGTGATGCTAAAGGGTCTTCAGAGACAAAGTATAACAAGTTGCCAATGCCCAAGAGGACTTCTGAGGAAAGACAGGCTTTGAGAGATGCTCATAAGTGTTTTTACTGTACTGAAGAGGGGCATATGTCATTCAGTTGTCCCAAAAGAAAGTCCCAAAAGGACTCTGACAATAAAGGAGAGCCCACGTCAAAGAAACCAAAACCTTCTGCAGGCTTAGTTCCTAATCTTGTGGGGGAACAGCCAGGTGGTGAAGCTACAGAGTTGTGCAGGGCATGGGGCAAAGTGAGATCAGAATGCCTTGATCTTCTTTGACACAGGTGCTAGAGCCAACTTCATTTCACCAGATTTGGCTGGCCGATTGGGGATTCGCGCAGAGGAGATTACATGAGGCTAATATGGCTTGTCCAGGGTATGCAGAACCCGTTACTCCTATCATTGGGAAGCTTCGGCTTCATTTGCAGGGTTATGTGGACAGCGAAGAGTTCTTCATCATGTCTTTGGATGGCCGTGATGTTTTGTTGGGGATGCCATGGTGCCACAGGGTACATGCGGTGGTGGATACTTACAATAGGAAAATCACTCTGACTCGTAGAGGGAAAGAACATGTATTGGATGTAAAACTCAAAGGGGAATCTGTTCCTATTGTATCCGCTTCGGCGATTTCATCAGTAATGAAAAAGCATCTTTCCGCGTACTTGATTTATGTAAAGGATGCACAGGATGATGAGTCTAAGTCTAATTTGTCTATGTTAGATAAGGACAGGACTGATTTCTTATGTGGGTTTCAAGACTGTTTTTCCGAGTCATTGCCAGGAGAACTTCCTCCTGAGAGGCCAGAAGATCATGCCATTGATCTGATTCCTCGTAGTACTCCACCGAATAGACCGCCGTACCGTGTTAGTGCAGCCCAACAGGAAGAGATTATGAGTCAGGTGCAGGAGCTTCTGAATAAAGGGTTGATACAGCCTAGCTCGTCACCCTTTTGCTCACCTGTGCTCTTAGTGCAGAAGAAGGATGGTTCTTGGCGCATGTGTATTGATTACAAGGCGCTGAACAAGAATACCATCAAGAATCGATTCCCCATACCGAGGATCGATGACATTTTGGATCGCTTACAGGGCTCCACAGTTTTTAGTCGTATTGACTTGAAAAGTGGGTATCATCAGATACGCATTAGACCTGAGGATGTGCATAAGACAGCATTCCGAACCACGTTTGGGTTGTATGAGTTCTTGGTTATGCCCTTTGGTTTGACGAATGCGCCGGCCACATTTAACAAAATGATGGACAGGATTTTCAGGCCTCATAGAGAGTTTGTGGGCACGTTCTTTGATGATATGATTGTGCATTCACAAACTGAGGAAGAGCATAGAAGGCATTTGGCCATTGTGTTTGCAGAACTCAGAAACCATAGGTTGGTTGTTAATGGCAAGAAGAGTGAGTTTTTCTTGCAGGAGATACATTTCTTGGGGCATATTGTGTCTGCGCATGGAGTCCGTATGGATCCAGCAAAGATGGAAGCAATACTTAATTGGCCAGCTTTGAGGACCGTGCATGATGTACGCAGTTTTCTAGGATTGTGTTCCTATTACAGGCGTTACATACGGCACTTTGCTGAAATTGCTTCGCCTCTTCATGCTTTGACGAAGAAGGCAACTCCGTTTAGATGGACTGATCGAGAAATTACAGCATTCAAAAAGCTCAAAGAAAAGCTTACTTCGGACCTAGTATTGGTGTTACCGGACCTCCGAAAGGCTTTTGTTGTCCAGTGTGATCCATGTGGAAGTAGCATTGGTGCAGTTCTCATGCAAGAGGGACATGTGATAGCCTATGAGAGTAGAGTTTTGCAAGATGCTGAGAAGCATTTACAGGTTTATGAGAAAGAGATGTTGGCTGTAATTCACGCTCTTTCTACATGGAAACACTACTTGCTTGGGGCTGATTTCACTGTACAGACAGATCATCAGACCTTGCGATATTTCCTCACGCAGACTAAGCTTTCAGAGAAGCATATGCGTTGGGCAAACTTTTTGTCAATGTTTCACTTCCAGATTGTGCATGTGGAAGGCAAAAAGAATGTAGTGGCAGATGCTTTGTCACGCAAGCCACAGGTCTCTGCAGTTTCACTTGCTTATCATCATGAGCTTGATGAAATGAAAGAGCAATATGCCCATGATGAGGACTTTGAAAGGTTGTATGATCAGATGTCTGAGGGTCAGCGGCATGAGCACTATACTCTCAGAGATGGGTTTTTATTGATGCATGGCAGACTGTGTTACCAGGCCATTGCGACTCAAGGTTATGATTGAAAGTCATGCTCCGCCGTATGCAGGTCATAGAGGTATTGACGCCACGGTCAAAGCAGTGGAGACTTTCTTTTATTGGCCAACCTTGAGAAGAGATGTTGATGCCTTTGTGAGGCAATGCATCGTATGTCAGAAGGTAAAGTTTGACCGTCAGAAGACACCAGGGTTATTACAGCCTTTACCTATTCCGGATAGACCTTGGGAGAGCATTGCCATGGATTTTGTATTTGATCTTCCACGGACACAAACGGGAAATGATGGCATCTGGACTATCATATGCAGGTTCAGTAAGCAGGCTCATTTCATTCCCGTGCGTAAGACGATCAAAGTGGATCATATGGTGAAGTTGTTCATGGCGAACATCTTCAAGTATCATGGCTTGCCTACGTCTATCATTAGTGACCGTGATCCACGGATGACGAGTTTGTTCTGGAGAGGGTTGTTTGACAACATGGGTACAACTCTCAAGTTTTCATCGTCATTTCATCCACAGACAGATGGTCAATCACAAGAGGCTAACTCTACAGTGTTGGATCTTCTCAAGTGTTATGTGTCAGAGCACAAGCAACAATGGGAAAAGTATCTTCCTTTGGTGGAGTTTGCATATAACAACACTGTACATACCTCGACAGGCAAGGCGCCTTTTGAGATTGTGGAAGGAGGGAAGAAGGTACCACCCATTTTGCATACAAAGGATAAGATCTTTGAGGCTGATTAGTATGTGGAGAGTTTGGATGAAGCTTATCGGAGAGTTAAGTTGGCCCTCCAGAAAACTCAGCAAAAGCAAAAGAAAGCCGCAGACCGTCACAGACGTGATTTACAATTTGCATTGGGTGATTGGGTTCTTTTGCGCTTTGAAAAGGCTAGACTCAAGAAGATGAAGGGTAAAGAGCGCTTATTCCCTAAGTTGAGCATGCGATATTATGGGCCTTTTCAGGTTTTGGAAAAGATTGGTGAGGTAACCTATCGTTTAAAGTTACCAGATCACTGGAGGATTCACAATGCTTTTCACGTGAGTCTTCTTAGACCTTTCTGTGGGAATGTGCCTGAGGATGTATCAGATGAGGCTCAGCCGGAAGTTGAGAAACTTGATGAGGTTCTGATTCCAGAGCAGATACTGGCACATAAAGAAAGGAAGGTACGAGGTAAAGTTTCCCGTCGCTATCTTGTGAAGTTCAAGAACTATTCACCGATGGATGCGAAGTGGATGGAGGAAGGTGACTTAACAGATTCACCTCAGGTTTTGCAGCTTTATCTCGATGCCTTTGAGTTAGAGCCGACTCTTGTTGTGGCTCATTCAGGTTCAGCAGAGCATGGGTATTATATGTACATTATGTGTGCTATGCTATATACACATTATGTGTGCATATACTAGGAGACTAACCCACATTAGGCTTGTGAGCATGGGAGCATGGGAACAAGCTCTAGTGGAGCATGGGTTAGGACTAACCTTAAGGTTTAAGGTTAGGGTCAGGCATCCAAGGGTCACACATGAGAAATGGAAAGTCAAGAGTCACTTGAGGGCCCTCCTATATAATAGGGGCATGGGGCACACTCAAGGGGGCTTGGAGGCTAGGAAGCTTGAGGCTTATGCTATGGTCTCTTGTGTAGAGACTTATATCTACTCATCTACCATTTCACACTTTAGCTACATGCTATTGGATTGTGTTATACTTCTTGATGGGGAATACCGCCACGGCCGGGCGAAAAAAATCGCCCCCCCCTAGAAAGA
The DNA here is from genome assembly GCF_041138505.1 of Cibotium barometz. Lineage (NCBI taxonomy): Eukaryota > Viridiplantae > Streptophyta > Polypodiopsida > Cyatheales > Cibotiaceae > Cibotium > Cibotium barometz. The sequence goes on along the minus strand of NC_141065.1, from coordinate 26,187,871 downwards.
ATCAAATCGGCTAAAGCTAATTAAAGCTTATTTTATTTTATTTTCATTTTTTTTATAAAATGAGTGTTTTATTTAAAAAAAGAGCTTTTTGAATTTATTTCAAAAAAAGCTTGGAAAAAGCCTGGAAATTTCTGAAAATTACTGGATTTGAGTAAAAAATTCTCTGAAAATTTTTACCTTTTCATCTTCTGGAAAACCTTTGGCTTTCCGTTTTCCCGAAACCTTTTGGCTTTCCGTATTCCGGGAAAACCGTTGAAATTCCGAAATTTTTTAACCGTTCGTATTCTAAATGCATTCGGGGTAATTTAAAAATTTCAAAAAATTCTTGAAAATTAGTGAAAAATTAGACAAAGGTTATTTTAAATTTCGGAAAAATGTGGGGTTTGTGTTTGACATGTGGTGTGTCCATTCGGGCGCCCATGACCATTCAAATTCCTTTAAAAATATATTTTTTGACCCAGAAAATTAGAAAAATCCATTAAAATTGAAAATTTTCATTGGATTTGAGAATTGTCGGGCGGAATTGAAAATTTCGTGAACGATGGGATTCTCCGATAAAATTAGGAATATTCTAGATATTATTTTTAGAAATATTAATAATTGATATTTTTAAAATATCAATGGTATTTTGGTAAATTAAATTGCTAAAAAAATTTTGAAAAAATATAGGTTTAGAATGCCATAAGATAGGTTTGGTGGACTTCAAAATTATTATATTTTGAGGCCCTGTAAAATTTGGAAAAATTTGAAAAAATTCATGATAATTCATTTTCTCGAGAATTTAATATTTTCGAGGGTTATTTAATGTTGAAGTACGTTTTCTCGTGCTGATATTAGATAGATGCGGGTTATTCGCATATTATTAATACGATTATACCCCGTATTAATGGATAATTATATTTGGATTAATTCTAAACGATGTATTCATGATTTTTTACCATTATTTAGCCATTCTTTTCGGACATGTTCCTTAATTTCTTTTGATGGCTATAATTTTCGTTCAAAGTGTGTTTCACCTTTGACACTTTTCCATGATAATTTATTTTGCACTTATTTAAGTGTGGATTGTGCTTAATTTCTTAAGTCTAAGACAAATTCTATCATGGGTTAGTTGATCGGTTTGTTTTGGTGGGTTTTTATTGGATGTTTTCCAAGTTTTATATGGACTCATCAGGTTTTGCCTAGATCACTTGTGTCTAGGGTTTTTTTTTAATTGAGTGTTACACACATGTGTTTCACTTTCTTACTTTGGAGTTTTATTTGAACAACACAACCTTCCTATACTCCGGATTGATGAGTTGGCCACCAATTTTAATGCTTCTTTTGGCATGATTTATGTCCATTAGATGGTATGCATTGATTTTTATGATCAACTATGGTTTTTATGGATTCGAGGAGCTTCTATGCTTTTATCCATGGTTTTATAAGGATCTTTTGATCTTCTGAATAATTACATGTGCTTTGAAGATAGCATTTGCCTTCGTTTTTTTTTTTAGTATATTTCTTGTACTCTTGTACATATTCCATTTCGGATACCTAGTTGCTTATATATCTAGGTGAGTTATTTTTCTACCCTAACTTTATTGTGTTTTGGGTAGTTATCATTAGAAAGGCGCCAATAATTCAATTTCTTTTCTAATGATGTACTCAGAAGGAGTTATTCCTTGATGTAGTCTCAGGTATATAGAGACAGGTTTAGTATGTGAAAGTCTGGATAAGGCCTTCTTATTCCTTTTATATAGGATTTTATTCATATTTTCTAGACGGCATACTAGGGAGTTTCAAATTGTTAAGATATGTATGAGTGGTATCATGGTGGTATGGGACGCTAGTGATCCCTCATATATATTATCTTATGGGATAATTTGGGCTCAAGATTGTTGCTTTGCTTACATCACTTAGCATGTTGACCTCAACATTCAAAGACAATCTTATTTTCTAAATTCACTAGAAGTTTTAGTGTGGGCATTCTCTAGATAAACTTCTTTTATCTATAGCCTACATGTTATGATGAGGGTAATCTCATCGGCATTTTCACTTGTTGAAATCTCTTTCTTTAGAGTTCAAACAAGTTTATCTTGTTGTGTTCGGATAAGGAAATTTGGATTCCTCCTTTGTTGGCATTTCTTTCTCTAGTTCCGTACTTTAAGTGATTTACACAATCAACCTGATAGGTTTACGGATGGATATATGTGACTCATCGAGACGTTGATGACTCTCTATGTTGATATGGGTAACTCGAGACGTCGATTATTCCATATGCAGATGTGGGTATATCGGGGCGCCGATGAATCCCTGGTTTCTGCTGTTATAATGCCATGCTTTCCTACTTTATTCCGAAAGGTTTACAACAAGGAAGTTACTTTGAATGTGAATTGCTCTGATCATCCGCAGTCTGATGGACAAACAGAGTGTATGAATCAAATTATAGTGTATATGCTTTGTGCATATGTCTCTAGAAAATCATCATATTGGAAAAATATCTTCCAATGATGGAATTTGCATATAAACAGTTTTAAATATATGGCTATTGGTTTTTAGTCCGTGCATACTTATGTATGGGTATCAACCCAGGGCACCTATTGATATCAGTCTTAAGGACATCGAGCTTGATGCATCAAGGGATTGCTTGCGAGATATGCAGGAAATTCTGACTGAAGCTCAGGATTCTATCAGGAGTGCTCATGATAGAGCACGGTTTTATGCTGATAGGAGACGCTCATCTCGGTCTTTTGAACCAGGAGCGTTGGTTTATTTTAATGTTCCTAAAGATTCTCAGACTTTGGAAAATGCTCGAATTTATCTCCTAGATATTGTGGTCCATTTCGAGTTATACATCGGATTAGCACGGTTGCGTATGAACTAAAACTACCTCCAATTGTTAGAGTTCATCCAGTCTTTCATATCGATAGATTGAAAGGGAAACTGGGAGGTGAGGATGACACAGTTACTTCTCAAGAACTCGTTGAAGTCGATGAATTATCCTATGTTCCACATGAACCTGATAAGGTACTTGAATTCAGGGAAAGGAAACTTTGTAGTTGACTAATCCCTGAGGTTAAAATTAGGTGGAAAGATAGGGAAATTGAGAATTCGACTTGGGAGTCGGTTGAGATTGTTCAACGCAGTTCTCCTTCTTTTCATTGCAAGAGTGCAATGTTTTGAGAGAGGGGAAGTATATTATATGTACATTATGTGTGCTATGCTATATACACATTATGTGTGCATATACTAGGAGACTAACCCACATTAGGCTTGTGAGCATGGGAGCATGGGAACAAGCTCTAGTGGAGCATGGGTTAGGACTAACCTTAAGGTTTAAGGTTAGGGTCAGGCATCCAAGGGTCACACATGAGAAATGGAAAGTCAAGAGTCACTTGAGGGCCCTCCTATATAATAGGGGCATGGGGCACACTCAAGGGGGCTTGGAGGCTAGGAAGCTTGAGGCTTATGCTATGGTCTCTTGTGTAGAGATCTATATCTACTCATCTACCATTTCACACTTTAGCTACATGCTATTGGATTGTGTTATACCTCTTGATGGTATGGGACATCAAGGTAGAGGTATGATGTATTTCATTTATTATTCATGTGTGCATCCCTTGGGCTCGGGGGTGGTTGGGTGGTTGAGTTTATGCCTGATTTATGCATGTTTATGCATAACAATTATTTAGAGAGATCTTAGGGTTTTAACAATGGGTTTGGAGCATTACCTGATGCTCAAGAGGGGGTTAGCACCTCCACTCCCTTGATACAGACAAGCTCAAATGACATCTAGAGGTCGCTTGGTGCAGTTTTAATCTCACCCGAAGGTACTAAGGCTGATATATGTATGTTTATGGGACTTCTATGATATATGTATACTAGTCACATGAGATTTTGTGAATAGGTATGGTTCACAGTGGTATACAACTTGGACTATTACTATGCCATTGGTTTGCAGTGAATGTTGATACATGTGTATGGCTTAGAGAGATTGGGACGCTGATCTTGCCATATTGTATATTTCACTTTGGATATTTTGCTCTATCACCAGAATGCAATCGAGGACGCTTGCGATTTTTCAAGAGGGGGGTATGTCATGGCCCTGTGAAAATGGAACAGCACAAGTGTGGGCATGGTGGTTGCAGAGTCAGAATATTGAATGATTCACATGGGGGGTGCCCGGATAGAGTTAAAGATGTGTGGACATCCCTAGGTGTGAAGGGGGGGAACTAGAACATTAAACTTTTAATGTTTATTAAAGTTGCCCCTAGGCCTTAGTGGCCCCTAGGGACTTTTAAAGTTTGGGGCCCTAGGATTTTTATGGGGAGGAGGCCACTCCACTTTTGGAGTGTGTGCTTCTCTCTCCTCCCCCTCTCTCTAGCTTTTGGGAAAAAGAGTCGTGTAGCACTCTTGTTGATGCTCATGCGTGGAAAAGCAAGGAGGGGAGCAAGTCGACTGCAGAATTTACTGGTTGCTGCTGTTTTCTCTGTGCAAACCAGCCGTATAGCCTTGTACGGACAGGCTGCAGGTTCTCTCTTGGTACAGGCTAGGTACAGGAGCTGCTGCGGGTCTTTTTCTCTGCTGGACAGGCTGCGCACAGGCTCTGTACAGGCTGTGCAGACAAGTACACAGCAGGTACAACACTGTACGACTGCCGTACAGTGTACGGACAGTCCAGGTACAGCAGTACGGCTGCTGGCGGCGCAGGACAGGTGCTGGACAGATCTGGCTGCGCAGATTCAGGCGAGCACAGGTGCTGGCTGCAGGCGGCACTTGCAAGGACAACTCTTGGCACGTATCCCGAGGTAGTACAGAGGGGTACGGGGCTGTTTTTCAGATCTGTGCAGTCAAGTACAGCATATAGTGAACACGAGGAGGAGGGTACAGACAAGTACATACTCAGGTGTGAAGCAGGGTTGTGGAAACAAGTGCCTGCAAGTACACATTGGTACCGTTGCTTCCTCCAGTGCTGATTCACGAGCTGATTTTGGTAAGCTCCTCGTCTGTTCATCTATCTCTCTTTCTACTGCTTGATGTCTGTTGCAGATATGAGCTATCTGGCCCCTTGTGAGAGGAGGGGTATGGCAGATTGACAAGGGTTGAGACAGAGTTTGGACAGTATATGTATGTATGAGCTGAGATGTTGAATCATGTACTTGAGTTATGCCAGATGTATGCTCATGGCTGCCCTGCTTAGTGGTCTTGGCTGATCAGAGGGAGGCACAGTGTGTTATTTTGAGACACAGATCTGTGTGCATAGATCCTCTGTGCTAAGAGGTATGTGGGCCGTCAGATTGGACATACAGGTGTAACCTCTTGGCTGATTTTTGTTGTACTCAGCCATTCATATTTTTTGGAATTGAATAAAGAAATACCGCAAGGGGCGCCAAGCTTTGGGGCCAACAGGTGTCGCCTTGTTTTCAGATTTGGGCACTCTAGCTCCAATCTGTTTTGTTTTCACATCTAGACTACAAGTGGACGGGTGACTGCTAGTCTACCGCACTCTGGTTTCTATCAGAGGCCGGTTTCAGAAAGAAAGAAAGTTATATTAACGTCTACAGAAGACCCTAAGGGCCTATGAGACCAAAAGTAATACAATGGTAAACCATGGATATACTGAGCCATGGAAAACTGAAAGACTATTGTGGGCAATGGATTCCGATGTGGATGTGTGTACCACAAAGAAATCTGTGAGGGGTCCTATCGAAGCCAGGACTGTCTCTCAGCATGCTACCTCCACACTACATCCTTGTGTCATCTAAGCTCCATCAAGTACATGCCCAAGCACTTCTAATCCTCAAACTGTATCACCCATGTGAGTGGTCCGAATCCCTCTTGGAAGAGGCAGTGGCATCTCCCCGTATCTCGTAGTAAGCCGGGCAACAAAACATATAATGGGCCTCATTCTCTACTGCTCCTATGGTGCACACTGTGCATGTCCTCTCCTCATGTGGAATATCCTCAGCTCTGCCAGTCTCTACTTTGAGCCGGTGGGAGGATACCCTGAGCTGGCCGATCGTGAAATGAAATGAAATGAAATGAAATGTTATATTAACGTCTTCAAAAGGCCATAATGACCTATGAGACCAAAAGTTACATCACGGTGGAGAGGGAGAGAGAGATGTGAAAGACCACAAGAGAGATATGCTGCACAGCTCAAATGATACTCATTGTTACAATGGAACCACCCAAGTACGTGCTTTTATAGGCATTAAGCCTCATCTTTTGACCTAGACCTTATTAAGGGCTGTTCACACCCTCAGGGAGTGTTCACACCAATGGACACACTACTAGACTCCAAAATACCCAACAAAGCCCCCTTCAGAGTGGTGGAGGTAATGTCTAGATAGCCTTCAATAGTCCATGTACTCTAACACTAGCAAAGAAACAAGACATGTTTCTTGCTTCAAACTTAGAGGGTAGAAAGCATAGCTCAGAGCCTCAACAAGCAAGGCTCAAAGGCTTAAAAGTTAACAAGTATGGTCTTTGCGAAAGACTCAAAGGTCACGTCTTGCCTCCGGAGACAAAGACAACCTACATCAGCATACCAAAGCAACCCCCCTTGCTCCAAGCAAAGGTAAAAAGGTTCAGGTGGAGGTAGGCAGTGCGCACAAGTGCAAACTGCACAGTAAGAGGGCGCTTTTCAAAACCTTGATGATGGTGACGATAACGATGAAGATGGTCTTCACACACTCCACGGTCTCCTTCATGATGCTACAAGAGAGGTTCAAGCCTTTTTATACTTGAAGAGGGCTCTTCTTTTTGCCAAAAGCTTCACCAAGCTTTTGCTTTTGCCTTTTTCCTTTTGCTTTCCACTTTATAATAAAATATTACTCACTTTTTGTTGGGTGTTGGACTCACACACTCACACACATAAACCCGCACATTAGGGTTAGGTGCAGGGTAGAGAAGCTCACACACAGAAATGAGAGAGAGAGAGAGAGAGAGAGAGAGAGAGAGAGAGAGAGAGAGAGCCAAAAGTGTGGTATCCACAAAATGCAAGTCAACCTTGCATGTGTGCCACATCCATAGAATATAGAAGTACAAAATATTATATGTGTCCTTTCACACTTGATGTCCAAGGGAAAAAACCACATGGGAAAAAGTGCCCTTGGTTAAGCCCTGTTCACACATAACACTACCATAAGTGAGCATATGCCTACAAATCCCCCCTGTAGTGGAAGTGTGAACCTGTACAAGGTAGCAGATCACTCTCTGTATGAGAGTAAGCCCAAAGCTTTGCGGAAAGCTTCAAACTTTTCTCGAGGTAAAGCCTTTGTGAATAGATCTGCAACATTATCCTATGTAGGGCAATAAGATAAACTGATCTCCCCTGCATGTAGCCTCTCTCTGACATAGTGATAATGAATCTCTATGTGCTTGGTACGTGAATGAAATACTGGATTTCGTGCCACGGCCATAGCACTCTGGCTATCAGTGAGAATGGTGGTGGGTGTCTACTGACACTCACGAAGATCAGCCAATAGTCTCCTCAACCATACACAATCTACTATAGCTGTAAAGACTGCCCTGTACTCAGCCTCACAAGTAGATGTAGCAACAGTGGGTTGCTTTTTACTCAACCAAGATATGCATGAACTGCCAAGAAAAAAACAATTCCCACTCGTGGATTGCCTAGTATCATAATCACCAGCCCAATCTGAATCACTGTATGCATAAAGCTGCAAGCTGCCCCCCCGGGATCCAGGGTACCCTTAAGATAACGAAAGATGCGTTTCACTGCTTGCCAATGCTTTGTGCCTGGGCTGTGCATGAATTTGCTCAACAAAGACACCCCAAAAGATATGTCTGGCCTCGTGTTACACAAGTAAATGAGGCATCCCACTGCCTGGCTGTAAATGCCGGCCTCAGAAGGCTCTCCAATATCATGCATAGTAAGCCGTACACCTGGTTCTACCGGAGTAGAAATGGGCTTACATTCATCCATGTGAAACCTTTTTAGCAAACTTTTTATGTACTTAGTTTGCTGCATAACAATGCCATCATCTGTATGCATAAACTGTATGCCGAGATAGTAGTGTAAAGGCCCCAAATCTGACATATCAAATTCGGCTTTCAAATCAGGTTTGAAATCTGAAATTTGTGCTTTGCTTGTACCTGTAATGAGCATGTCATCTACAAAAAAGATGACTATGAGAATATCGGCATCGGTTTTCTTCACATACAATGTGCTTTCAGCTGGACTATTCTCATAACCTTGGCTGGTTAGATGAGCATGTATCTTATCATACCAAGCTCTTGGAGCTTGTTTTAACCCATACAATGCTTTGTGCAACCTGCATAGTTTATGTTCCTCACCAGGAACTACAAAACCAATGGGCTGATTTACATATACTTCCTCCTGTAAATCCCTATTTAAGAATGCAGTTTTGATATCCAATTGGTGCACTTTCCATCCTTTATGGGCAGCCAATGCAATCACTGATCTTATTGTGGTCATTCTCGAAGTAGGAGCAAAAGTTTCTTCATAATCTATTCCCTTTTTCTGGGAGTAGCCTTTAGCCACAAGTCTTGCTTTGTACCTGTCAATAGTACCATCAGACTTTCTTTTGACTTTGTACACCCACTTTGTTCCAATTACATGCTTGCCTTTAGGCAATTCCACAAGATCCCATGTATTGTTCTTCATGATAGAAGAAATTTCAGCTTGCATAGCTTGCAACCAATGCTCATTCTCATGTGCTTCTTCATAAGAAGAAGGTTCTTCTGAATCAAAGAGACCACCCATTGCGAATGCAGACTCCCCACGATGTACATTCAAAGCATGGCTGGAACTAGCCCTTGTTCTACCTGTGAGTGGAGCTGCAAGTTTGCTTTCTTGCAAAGTTTTCAGCAACCATCTTGGCACTGACTTGGCTGTGTCTATGGCTGTTTGCTCTTCCCTGACAAGATCTTCCACTTCTTCCATAGAAGGGGGCTGAATGGCTGGCTGGTCCACATGTTCTACATGTGGATTTTCTTGTGTAGGGGCTGGCTGATTTGAATCCCCCCTAATTGCAATGGGTAAAAGTCCATCAAACATGTCCTGTATGCTTGTATCATTGCTTTTATACAAGCTGACCATGGGCTGTTCTGAATTTTCAGCAAATACCACATCTCTACTGACAAAAATCCTTCGTGTAGTTGGATTATAAAGACGGTATTCTTTGCTCTCATTGCTGTAGCCCACAAAAATGCATTTAATTGCTTTGTCATCTAGCTTTGTTCGGAGTTGTTCTGGCACATATGCATATGCCAAACACCCAAATGTACGCATATAATCCACTGTTGGCTTTCGGCTATACCAAGCCTCAAATGGTGTTATGGTTTTCAAAGCTTTTGTTGGACACCTGTTCAACACATGAGCTGCACACATTATAGCTTCCATCCAAAATTTGTGAGGCAACTTTTGTGCTTTCACCATGCATCTTGCCATCTCCATTAGAGATCTATTTTTCCTTTCAGCTACACCATTCTGCTGTGGTGTATAAGGCACAGTACATTGGTGTTTGATGCCCTTTTGAAGCATATAATCCTTGAATGCATTTGACATGTATTCTCCACCTCTATCTGAGCGGAGTGTTTGGACTTTACATGCACACATATTTTCAGCCTTTGCTACAAAGTGTCGAAAGCATGTAAACACATCTGCTTTCGCTTTCAAAGGGTAAGCCCAAGCAAACCTGGAGTAGTCATCAATGAATGTGATGAAGTAAAGATGCCCCCCTATGGATGGTGTCCGCATTGGACCACATACATCACTATGTATGAGCTGTAATTTACTTTCAGCTCTAACAGCTCCATCTTTGAGGAATGGTTTCCGTTGCATCTTTCCCAAAATACACCCCTCACATACATGTCTTGGTGGAGACTCAAGAGGCGGCATATTATCAACCATATGATGCTTCTGCAAAAGCATCAAACTCTGAAAATTTACATGCCCAAAACGAGCATGCCATAGCTCTGCATCATGCATGGCAGGAGTGTGGGCAGCCACTGTATTTGCATCGTAAGTGCGCTTGTCATAGCTGTCCAGCTTATACAAGCCTTTGTATCGTGTTCCAGAAGTGACTATTTCATAATTCTTTGATGGGTCTTTTACCAAACACTTCCCGTCTTCAAATTCAACCTTTAAACCTTGGTCGTTTATGGCTGAGACGGAGAGCAGATTTTTCTTTATCCCTGGAACATACAATACATTTTTCATACATATATTGGCACCATTGGCTGCAATAAGTATGACATTACCAATTCCCTTTACTGGATATGTGGTATGATCTGCACATGATACAATGCGGCCATTGGAAGCATAAACCAAGTGCTGAAATACATCTTTTAATGAAGTGATGTGGCTCGAAGCACCACTATCAAAATACCATGATGCATTCTGTCTGTCAGATGCAATGCAAGACATATCAGTGTCTAGAGCACTTGGTGTGTCACTAGTACATGTGACCAAAAAAGTGTACTCTTCCTGGATTACATTAGCCGATTGTTGTGCTTTGTCATCAGAAGAGTCTGCTACTGCATGGCCTGCTTCTTTCCTTTTCTCTTTTGCAATCCGCTTTCTACATTCACTGATGTAGTGTCCAGGCTTATGGCAGTAGTGACATTTGCCCTTCTTTTTGGGCTTGTTTGCATCCCCTTTGTCAGACTTTTCACCACTAGAAGAGGGCTGTCCATGACCAGCCTTGCTAGACTGTTGTCCCCCATGCCTAAAGCTCTTTGCTTTACCCTTATCCTTGGCTGTAAATGCCTTTTCTCCACCACGGTTGCTCGATAAGTTTGCTCTTGTTTGCTCTTCTTGCAAGAGTAAACCCACGAGCTCTTCAAAAGTGACGGGATCACCACCTCCTCTCATTGAGAGGTTGAGAGAGGTGTGAAAACCCAAGTAGGAAGGCGGTAAAGAATGAAGAGTGTTGGTGACCATCTGTCTGTCTGGGATAACCTCATCAATGTTGAGCAATTGTTCCTGCAAATCTTTCACTTTGGTGAGATGATCTGCCATAGAGTCACCCTCATCCATAGAAAGAAGATCCAATTGCCTCTTCAAGTAGGCAACTCTTGCCTCGTTGCCTACCTGATACATTGCTTCCAATGTGTCCCATGCAAGCTTCGATGTCTTGCATGAACGAATGTGCGGAATAATAGTCCTTTTCATTGAAAGGGCTATCAATGACATGGCCTGTGCATCCCTAGAGTCCCATCTCTTCTGCTCTTGTGTGGGAGCAGGATCTACATCAGGAGCTCTTTGAGCACCTCCCCTTTGAGGCGTGGCTCGCTGTATGGTAAGTGGGCGCGTGTCATCACCACACACGATGCCCCAAAGCCCTTTGGCTACCAGCAAATTACGGATCATGAAACTCCAGAGGGAGTAGTTAGATCCATCCAGCTTATCCTCCTGGGTGAGCACACCAAATACATCTGTAGCATTCTGTGCCATGTCAACAAAATATACCTGCAAGCAAACCAAGCACCAATGTGCACTGCGAGGCAACCAAATGTCCTGTGCAAATGTATGCCTGCAAACCAAAGCAAGTGTAAACGTGCACCAAATTGTCCAATTACACACAATGTGTATACATACTCGTCAAATCGCAGCTATAATGCCCAATTACATGCTCCAATCAGAAAATCCCCAATTTTTATGCACTCCAATCGCTTCAATGTACATCTAATTGGCCAATTTTCACAAAACCCCAAATTTCTGCAAGTGAAAGAGGCTCAATTTGCTGATTTTGACCTCAATTTTGAAAACCCCCCAAATTGCAGGCAAAGCAACATGCCCAATTTTATCAATTTTTCCTGAAATTGAGAAATCCCCCAAATTTGCCTGAATCCTGTACTACCTGCAAACTTTCAAATCTTCCTTTGTTTCCTTTGTTTATTTTTTCTGTTTGCTGAAACAAAGGTACCTGGGCAGCAATGATGCACAGCCAGGGAAGTTGAAGTACGGAAGCACAGTCGGGAAGAGACCTGGGCGTTGGAGGGAGTCGGTGCAGGTGGAGACTCAACGAGCTGCAGGCGGGTATTTGTAGCCGGATGGAGACGTGAAGAGAGTGTCGAGGAGCTGTCGGCAGGTAGACTCTTTTGTCGACGGGCAGCAGCCAGGTGGAAGCGAAGGTGAAGCGCGTTGAGGCGAATGGCAGGCGTTGACGGACAGGCAACCGTGTCGGATGCCGGTGGCCCCCTACGTAGCAGAAGCGCTGGCGCGAACAGAGTTGACGATGCGCTGGCGGCGAACGCAGGCGACGAACGGAACGCCTGTTTTCGACGGAATTTCGCAGGGTTTCTTCCAGCTGCAGTTTTCCAAGGCCAGCTCCCAGCTCCCAGCTCCCAGCTCTGATACCAAATGTTGGGTGTTGGACTCACACACACAAACCTGCACATTAGGGTTAGGTGCAAGGTAGAGAAGCTCACACACAGAAATGAGAGAGAGAGAGAGAGAGAGAGAGCCAAAAGTGTAGTATCCACAAAATGCAAGTCAACCCTTGCATGTGTGCCACATCCATATAATATAGAAGTACAAAATATATTATGTGTCCTTTCACACTTGATGTCCAAGGGGAAAAACCACATGGGAAAAAGTGCCCTTGGTTAAGCCCTGTTCACACATAGCACTACCATAAGTGCGCATTATGCCTACACTTTTGGCAAAGTTCTTTAACTTTGCTTTTCTAACTTTAGGGCCTTGCTTTTTGGCCTTGGAGCTGCTTTTTGAAAAAGCGGCTTTTAGCTTTTTGGTCTGGCTCAGTCTCTTCTTGCCAGTAGTGCCCCTGGCTCGTAGTCAACCCAGTTTGACTTTTTGCTTTTTCTTGCCTTCTGACCAAGACTGGTGCTTTTTCTTAAGCAAACCTTACAGTCCCTATCCCCATGCCTTCTTCCACCTGTCTGGTGTCCGGGCAAGGGTTCTATCATGTGAAATAGAGCTAGGAGGGCCAAAAAGTTACATTCCCTCCCTCTTACATCGCAATTGTCCTCAATTGCGGACTACAAGTAATAAATCCATATGTTCCAAGTATATCCATATGTTTCCAATACTAGCCATGTCTGGTGAGCTTGTGCATCTAGTCTTTCCTCAAGTCTGTGGTGTCATCTGCTCATCAGGCGACATCTCAATGCCTTTTCTTCAACCAATGGCATTGTTCTTGAAGGTACTTCTTCATGGCCTGTCACATAAGTTAGATAAAATAAATGCATACTTACCTCCTGCAAAAACTAGACAAAAGCTAGTCAACAAACAAGTATGCATCATTCGCATCTATTGGCTATTCCATGTATTGGCAGGTAGTCTGAAGCCCAGTGGACTATCACATGCCATAAATCCAAGCATTTTCCACACATCAAAAACAGCACACAAAATCAAAAAAAATCAAACATACATCAGTATGCAGTGCAGAAGTAAAGATCCTCATGTTCATGGATATTCCTGTTTGGTTTCATCGGAAACTGATGCTGAGCTATCTGGCTCTCCCGAGGGAAACCGCTCAGACTATCCTCAAGGCCATCTGGTCACTAGGACCGCCCGAGAGTTCATCAATAGTTATCTGGGCCATCTGGTCACATTGACCGCCCGACTATGAAATCCAATATAGTCATTTGGGCCATCTGGTCGCAATGACCACCCGACTGTGAAATCCAATACAGTCATTTGGGCCATCTGGTCGCAATGACTGCCCAACTGTGAAGTCCAAGATATCTCGCATCGTTGCCGTCCAATGGATCCTGGCATTGTTGCCACCCAAATACAAATCTTGCTCCTTGGGCTATCGGGCATCGTTGCCACCCCAACTAGAGCATGTCCAAGTAACCATTATATAAGCAAAATAATGATAAATTCCAGTCCAATATATATACAATAAAGAGAACTAGACGTACGATCCCTCCCTCTTGAATCTGTCTTAATCGCAAGACGTCTATATCTATACTGCAAATACATCAGGACCAACCACTTCCTCGTACGCTCGTAGTATATCTGGATAGTCCTTGAAGTACTCTTCTGGCATCCATTTCGCATCCAATAGCGAATAACTCTTGAATTCCAAGAGAAACTTTCTGATCACTGTCTTTTCTCTTTTTCTCTTAGAATGAAACACAATCTGTTTTGTATCTTTCATCCCTGGTGGATTCTCCAAAACAGGCTTGTCTGAGCATAGTTATTTTCGTACGGCGTACAACACCATATCGTACGGAATAATGTACGGTACAATACCGTACGGACTCATATGGATTTCTCTAGAAAAAAATATATATCTTTTTTTTAAATAAAAAAAATCCCCCAAAAAAATACTTTTTTGGGAGGTAATGGTCTTATTTTTGCTTGTCTATGGCTGTTTGAGCTTCCTCTGTACTATGATGCTTCCCTCCTTTTTAAAATACTCCATATCTCAAATTGGAAATACCTAAGTTTATAAGTAATTTTTTAAAACACCGTATTTTATCGTACAATAAGAAAAAAATTTATACCATACCGTATTTTCCCATACGGTATTGTATCATACGAATCATACGGTATTGCACCTCACAACTATGCCTCTGAGGGTAACCTCTACATGGCTTCAATAAATTGTCATGGAAGGCATTATGTGTCCTCTAATGATCTGAAAGGTCCAACCAATAACATACATGGTTGATCTTCTTGGTAACCTGAAAAAGGTCCATATACCATCATTCCATATCCTATCTTTGGCTATCCAAAGATAAAATCCATAGCAATACTCTCCCATAGAACATTCATTGGGTGCAATAATCCTACTAGCTTTTATTGAACTTGACCATCTGACAAACCAAATATTCTCAAACATATAACTCAATGTCTGTTCGCATGCTAGGCCAATAAAAGTCGCTCTGCAAAGCTTGAGTTGTATGCCCATGTAAGGTGGAGCATGGCATTTCTTCAATCACTTTTGACCTCAAATTCTTTGTTACACATAATCAAGGTTTGCATCATAAGAAAAACCGTTTTTGATGACATAAGAAGTCACCAAATCTTCATTCTGTAATCTGTTCCAAAACATCTTTGAAGTCCTCTTTGGTAGCATAAAGATCCTTCATCAAAGTGAAATCTATAAGGTAACCCATAGAAACCTCATGGCTAAGAGGTCTCCAAGATAATGCATCTGCTACCTTGTTGTCTTTAACGTTCATAGGCCACAGTATGGCCCTGTTAGTTCAAGACTACTCCAATGCAATCTTCATTATGTTCAACCACAAAAAGGTCTAGAATAACCAACATTGGTCCTTTGCCAGCATAAAGTTTCAATGCTTCAAAGGATTTTGTTTCAACTTTGGTCCACAAAGATCCCACAGCTTTCTTT